>NW_015540969.1:4481-38614 GCF_001515605.1 Sinocyclocheilus anshuiensis
CGTTCCCCATAGCGACCCCTAGAGGACGCAGTTCGAAGTTCCCATGAAAGGGAACGTCTCAGGTTACTTATGTAACCATGGTTCCCTGAGTAGGGAACGAGACACTGCGTCCTCTAGGTTTCTTGCCATGCTGCGGACGCAAGCTTCAGACGAAGAAGTGAATGATGTGTGCTCCCGGCGCCTATTTATACTATAGTCGCACCGGTAGTGACGTCATGGCTGTCGCCGGCCAACGAGTTGGTGTTTTTTCAATGTATGCTTCAGACACGGGTCACGATGAGGCGTTCCCCATAGCGACCCCTAGAGGACGCAGTTCGAAGTTCCCATGAAAGGGAACCATGGTTACATAAGTAACCTGAGACGTTTTATTTCCCCTCCTCTTCCTCTTTGTCTCGCACTAGTAGGATTCATTTTCCAAATCACATAATCAGCTGAGCTCTTGTTCATATCATCCTGACATTCTGAGCCGTGTGTCATCAGTTTTGCTGCTGAATGTTCACACATGCATAAATGTGTGCTGTTTGAGTTTATATTGTGATTCTTGAGGTAGTTATATTGTGAGTTTGTGTTTTCTAAATGAGAACATGGTTAAACCTGTGCAAAACGATGGTGTTCTTGTGTAGAGTTCAGTTGAAAACACAATTGGAGTGTGTGTGAAAACAGGTGAAATGTGTTAAAGGTTTTGAGAAACGTGTCTTTGTTTCAGGAACTGTATGAATGGTTTGGAAAACTGTGCCAAACGAATCAGTTATAATGCGTTAGCAATTGAGAAAAACTGTAAAAGCTGGTCTAACTGTATACACTGACTATTTTTAAATAATTTATTATTGCTTTTGTTATGAATGTATGTTTTTCTCTCTTGTTTATTACATGTGAAGTTTTGTGATAGCAGCTTTAACAGCCGTTACTGGACGGAGCAGAATTACACTACCTTTCAAAGACAAGCAGGGGTTTATTTAGCACCTAATGAGGCTTTCAGTGACCTGTGTCATGTTACGTTTCATTTTCATTCACTTTTTTCATTTAATTTATTTTTATTTATTTATTTTTTGGTGCATGAATATACCGTTCAATAGTTTGCAGTTCTGAAAAGTAGTCAAAAACACAGTAAAAACAGTGAAATATTATTACAATCTATAACAGTTGTTTTCTATGTGAATATCTGTTAAACTGTAATGTATTTCTGTGATGCGCAGCTGTATTTTCAGCATCATTACTGCAGTTTTCAGTGTCACATGATCTTCAGAAATCATTCTAATATGCTGATTTGCTGCTCAAGAAACATTTCTGATTATTATCAATGCTGAACACTGTTTGTCAGGGTTCACAGATGAACAGCGTGAGTTTGGATTTGTTCACAGTGAGCTCAGTTTTTGCAGCGAGCTGCGGGGGTTTTGTAGCTGTTCTCCTGAATTCACACCCTACAGTCTCAACATGCTGCACTTTTACACGTAGATTCACACACAGACAGGAAGCCGCTTGCTATTTTGGCTTGTTTTAAAACAAGGTTTGCAGTTTGTCACAGAGTCTCTGTGTGTGTGTGTGTGTTGTTGTTGTTCACAGGATCGTAGTGAGGAGTGTGTGTGTGTTTGATCTCAGACCAGTATAATATACGTGTGGGCGTGTTGCATTTGAGAAGAGCTATGTCTGTGTGTTTGAAGTACTGTGAAAGCATGTCGAACAAAACCAAATGCTGGTTGATTCCCTACTGGGTCTCCAGACGTAGTGAGTATAATAGTGCAGTGTGTGCAGTGCAGTGACCTTTGTTGTTCATTTGTGTTATACTGAAGAATTTACAACCTTCTGACAATTTCAGCTGTTCTGTCACAGTGATCCATCATAGCCATGAGCGCCTCTTTCTGAGCAACGTCCTCCTCTACTTAATCAAAGCGATAGTTCACCTAGGAATGAAAACTATGTCATTGCAAACCCATGTGACTTTCATTCATCTTCGAAACAAAATGTACCATTTTTGTGTCATCATTGTGATCAAAAGATGACGTAAGTTTAATTTTCAGTCACACACAAAAACCATCTCCACGCTTGTCACTGCTGTATGTGTGTGTGTCCATAAAATCAGTCAGGCTAAGCATATAGGCCTCATCCATCTAATTATTTATTCTTCATTCCCCTAACCCTTGGATGACTGGCATATAAAAAATGAATTGCATTGCAATAAGCTAAAATGCGCGATTTCCACAATACACAATGTTTCAAAGCAGCTTTACAAGAAAATCATGATATCAATGTTTATGCATTTACAGAATAGAGCCAGACGATTATAATGTTTACATTGGGAAATGCTATAAACCATCAACCAGATGAGATGCTATATGGTTGCTGCATAGTAAATATCACTTCATGTGAGTATACTGGTAAAGATGGATATATATGTACAAACAGTGGATAACACTTTATTTTGTCCACTTTAGACACGCTATTGACTGTAAGTAACTCAGCAACTAGCAGACATTAGAGTACTAGTTAGGACACAACCTCAGATTAACTTGCGTCGCATGTAGTTAGGACATGGTGTCAAAATAAAGCGTGACCAAAGAGTTAATCGAAGCATGATGCACGGAAAGCTAACAGGTGTTTGCGTGTGTGTTTCCACAGGACTGTGCTGCACTAACGTGTGCGGCCTGCTGAGCTGCGCAGGGTTGTGTTTCTCCAGCTGTGCCGGGTTTATTCATTTTAACAGTAAAATTTGGAATCAAAAATCATTCCGACACTTCGAGCTGAGCAGGTTTTGCTGAAGAGTTTTTCTTTAATTGCTAATGTGATCTTTTCACACCACAGACTGAACTAAATGAAGCAGCGCTACCATTTTCTAAACTATATTGAATAAACTGTGATAATTTGATAAAGCTGTCTGAATACATGTTGGTTTGGCTGTATATTCACAAGTCAAGTCACTTTTACGTATATAGCGCTTTCTAGAGTACAGATTGTGTCACAGCAGGTTTACAGTGTGAAACAGGAAAGTGTGCCAGACACTACCAGTGTTGGGAAGGTTACTTTGGAAATGTAATAGGTTACAGATTACAAGTTACCCTATTTAAAATGTAATAGTAGTGTAACTTTTTCAATTACTTTATTAAAGTAATGTAACTGATTACTTTTGATTACTTTTTGATTACTTTTCAAAATTTCTAATGAATGTTTATTTGCAACTGTTAATCATTTTCGTAACGCCGTTACATGTAACTAGTTACTCCCCAACACTGGACACTACACTGGTGACCTTAAGCCTGAGACTGCGCTAGTTCTCACATATCAGTCCTCATGTTCAGATCTGCCATGCTGACCATGCAGAGTGTGCAAACTCTCATTGCTGCATTAATGTGGCACATTTGAATGGCAGAGGGCCTGATTTTCAGTGAATAATAAATAATTCAGAGCATAAAGGTTAGTCTGTTTCTTACACACAACAAAATACAACTTGAAATACAGTGCTTGACTGTTATGATACCTGTATGAGCTTTTGGAGCTTGATGGTCACATGATGGGTTTAAAGTCATATGGGTGAGGGAATGATGACAGTACTTTCAGTTTTTGTGGTAAACGGTTCCTTAAATATTGTTCCTGCAGTGCAGTATTGTTTTTTATTTATTTAATTATTTTCATATTTATTTATATAATTAATAATTGTTTATACAATGCTCATTGTTCATAAAAACAATGAAAATGTTGTTTGACGCAAAATGTAACAGCGAAAAGAAAGAAAAATGTGTTGTTTTTCACGTTTTTCAATAAAAATGTTTAACGTAACCTCATCTTTGATGTTTTGTCTCCTTAATGTTACACTGCTTCTGTATTTCACTTTTATAGCAACTTACACAAAAGCATCTGCTAAACACTTACTGTACATGATGTACATGTTTTTCAAAATGAAGCAGCAGCATCATACCGATCGATGATCAGATTATTAGGGGTACAAACGTCTTTGAAAAGGAAGTGTGGAGAAAATACGGCAAAAGACACAGCTCTGTTTCGGGGGGTAAACATTATCACTCAGCCTTTTCATTGAAAGCATGTTTACCACAATGCCTTGGTTCCTTTTTCTGATGCAGTGTGTGTTGTGCGTGTGTGTTAAGGTTTGTGTGGATCTGTGTTGCACAATGTCCAAGTTTGAGACAAGTGGTACTTGCTAAGAAACATTTCTGTGTGTGTGTGTGTCTGTTAAATACATCCTTCCTGTAAAGTACACTGATGTTTAGGTCAGATGTGTGTTTCTCAGTCATGAGTATTATTGCAAACATCATGATTGAATGCATGGACACACTGCTGCTGTCAGATCTGTGAGAACCACACACTCACACACACACGCCCTGCGAGGGCGAGAAACGCAGTGTTAAGGAGGAAATGAGTTTGTCATGAAGAAATGAACAGGAAGATGTTTGTCACACAGACGAGCAGCAGCAGGATGGAGGCGCTCGGCTTGATTCTCTTCATGTGGGGTAAGAGATGCCCTCAAACATTCACACGGCTCAGAAATACATCAGTTTGCTCATTTGCATTGTAGTTTTTGCATTAGTTTGTAGTCATTATAATTAGTTTTTTATAAAACAACTAAGGCTGATGTGTTCATTTAGATCAGTGTGTGTGTGTGTGTGTTTGTGTGTGTGTGTGTGTGTGTGTGAGAGAGTGTGTGTGTGTGTGAGATCAAGAGGGGAGGGAAAGAGAGACTTACATTCCAAATTTACATTAATATTTACATTAAGTTGAGTGATGGAGCTCAGCGCTGTGTGTGTGTGTGTATGTGTTGGGAACAGGGTGTGGTGGTTTGGTGGCTTTATATGTGACAGGAACTCACTCTCTCACACACACACACACACACACACACACACGCACACACACACACTGCTCTTCTCTTGATGTTGCAGCATGTTGATGGTTGTGATTGTTTCATTAGTTTAATGTCAGGCTGCAGATGAATGATGCTGATGTCTGTCTGTGCACATGTTTAGGTAGAAACACACACACACACAGACTGAATCTCCAGAACCAGAATGAATGTCTAGGCTGTTTTTTTCTGGTCTGCTGCTGGTTGAATCCTGATGGACACCAGCTTCAGACACTTGATTTAGTTTCAGCATCTTATGAAACTCTGACAAACAGGAAGAGAAACCAGAAAGAATCATTTAGAAAGACTGAATTCTCACAAGTGTCTCCTGACGTCTCAGCAGTGTCTCTCGCTTCTCCAGCGTCTCTTTCAGAGGCCTTCAACATCGACACCGAACATCCACTGAGATGTAACGGCACGCCAGAAGATTTCTTTGGTTACAACATTTATCAGACTGAGTTTGGAAACCGGAAACAGTGAGTCACACACACACACACACACACACACACACACACACACACACACACACACACACACACACACACACACCTCTCACACAAACCAAGACTTAAGTTTAACAATCTCAGACTTCAATAGTTCTGACGAGTCTCTCACACAAACCAAGACTTAAGTTTAACAATCTCAGACTTCAATAGTTCTGACGAGTCTCTCACACAAACCAAGACTTAAGTTTAACAATCTCAGACTTCAATAGTTCTGACGAGTCTCTCACACAAACCAAGACTTAAGTTTAACAATCTCAGACTTCAATAGTTCTGACGAGTCTCTCACACAAACCAAGACTTAAGTTTAACAATCTCAGACTTCAATAGTTCTGACGAGTCTCTCACACAAACCAAGACTTAAGTTTAACAATCTCAGACTTCAATAGTTCTGACGAGTCTCTCACACAAACCAAGACTTAAGTTTAACAATCTCAGACTTCAATAGTTCTGACGAGTCTCTCACACAAACCAAGACTTAAGTTTAACAATCTCAGACTTCAATAGTTCTGACGAGTCTCTCACACAAACCAAGACTTAAGTTTAACAATCTCAGACTTCAATAGTTCTGACGAGTCTCTCACACAAACCAAGACTTAAGTTTAACAATCTCAGACTTCAATAGTTCTGACGAGTCTCTCACACAAACCAAGACTTAAGTTTAACAATCTCAGACTTCAATAGTTCTGACGAGTCTCTCACACAAACCAAGACTTAAGTTTAACAATCTCAGACTTCAATAGTTCTGACGAGTCTCTCACACAAACCAAGACTTAAGTTTAACAATCTCAGACTTCAATAGTTCTGACGAGTCTCTCACACAAACCAAGACTTAAGTTTAACAATCTCAGACTTCAATAGTTCTGACGAGTCTCTCACACAAACCAAGACTTAAGTTTAACAATCTCAGACTTCAATAGTTCTGACGAGTCTCTCACACAAACCAAGACTTAAGTTTAACAATCTCAGACTTCAATAGTTCTGACGAGTCTCTCACACAAACCAAGACTTAAGTTTAACAATCTCAGACTTCAATAGTTCTGACGAGTCTCTCACACAAACCAAGACTTAAGTTTAACAATCTCAGACTTCAATAGTTCTGACGAGTCTCTCACACAAACCAAGACTTAAGTTTAACAATCTCAGACTTCAATAGTTCTGACGAGTCTCTCACACAAACCAAGACTTAAGTTTAACAATCTCAGACTTCAATAGTTCTGACGAGTCTCTCACACAAACCAAGACTTAAGTTTAACAATCTCAGACTTCAATAGTTCTGACGAGTCTCTCACACAAACCAAGACTTAAGTTTAACAATCTCAGACTTCAATAGTTCTGACGAGTCTCTCACACAAACCAAGACTTAAGTTTAACAATCTCAGACTTCAATAGTTCTGACGAGTCTCTCACACAAACCAAGACTTAAGTTTAACAATCTCAGACTTCAATAGTTCTGACGAGTCTCTCACACAAACCAAGACTTAAGTTTAACAATCTCAGACTTCAATAGTTCTGACGAGTCTCTCACACAAACCAAGACTTAAGTTTAACAATCTCAGACTTCAATAGTTCTGACGAGTCTCTCACACAAACCAAGACTTAAGTTTAACAATCTCAGACTTCAATAGTTCTGACGAGTCTCTCACACAAACCAAGACTTAAGTTTAACAATCTCAGACTTCAATAGTTCTGACGAGTCTCTCACACAAACCAAGACTTAAGTTTAACAGTTTCAGACTTCAATAGTACTGATGAGTCTCTCACACAAACCAAGACTTCTAGGACTTGATGCAGTTTAACAATCTCAGACTTGATTCATTTCATTTCATTTGTAGGTATATTTATTGACAAATCAGTTAAAGATTAAAGACATGATGTTATGTTATATACTTATATAACAAATATGGATTTGATTTGATTGCTAAAGTAACAGCAGAGTTTGTGTATCTTGTGGTGTTTCTGCAGAATGCACCAAGAGAGAAGTCAATCTGGTGTTTCTCTTTGATGGATCCGCCAGTATGAAAACACACGAGTTTGACATGAACAAAAACTTCATTAAAGATGTTATGAAAAAACTTTCAAACTCATCCATAAAGGTGAAACAATCCACCAGCTATATAAATGTGGAAATATTGAACGTGAAAATCAGTGTGTAAAAGTGTACAGTACAAACACTGTACTGTGTAACATGGCATCTAATGATGATAATGTTGTTTGTTGTCTTTCTGTGTGTCAGTTTGCTGCTGTCCAGTTTTCATCAGAAATACGAACTGTGTTTGACTTCAATGATTATCAGAAGGGCTCCGCTGAAGAGAAACTCATGAAAGAGAAACACATGAAAAGTCTCACAAACACATATCGAGCAATCAACTATGTTCTGTGAGTGAAACTCTCTTATGATTATGAACTATCACTGAATTTACACTTTAAGAGAAAAAGACAATAAATGAAAATGGATGAAAATTAGATATGGTTCATGCTGTAGTTTTTCTGGACTTTTAAACGCACAGTTGCCAAAGTTGGACTTTTGTTTTTCTATAAATTAGAAGTTAACAACATATTGGTCTAGAAACACATTTATGCTGAGACTGAAAGCTGTTAATTTATGATCTGTTATATTATCAGAAAGAATCTGCTGAATAACGCGTCGTCTGGAGCCAATCTCAACGCTCAGAAAGCTCTGGTGATCATCACAGATGGAGAACCCACTGAATCTGATGATAATAATGTCCTCAACAGATGTGAAAAGCAAAATATCCTCCGTTACATCATCGGGGTGAGTTTCCTTAAAGCTCTGGCATGTGATTTACATTGTATGTTCAGATAGTTTAGTGATTTAGTGTCACTAGTCCTGCAGAAATGACACACTGCACACTGTTGTTCAGGTGGGAACGGTTAGTTTAAGCACACTCAGTCAGCTGGCATCAGAACCAAAACACAACAACACCTTCTACATTCATAACTACAGTGGACTCAAAGGACTTCTTGACAACCTGCAAAAAAAGATCTACAACATTGAAGGTAAAATGCAAACATGAGGAAAATGGTATAAATGCTGCAGAATCCACTGACAATTTTTTTTCCTTCTGTGTTTCAGGGTCAAAGGAAGCTCACGGCAGAGACAGACAGAAAGAGCTATCACAGAGTGGATTCAGTGTCGTCTACCAGGAGGTAAGAGAAATCCATGTAATTCCATCAAATTAGTTTATGTTGTTTGTGTGATATATTCAAAGTCTTCTGAAGTCATTTGAAAATCTTCCCGTCTCAAAATCTAATGAAATGCTGCTGATGTTTAGATTCATGGTAACATGAATGAATTTAATTGTTTAATGAAGGACATTTTGTTTATGATACAATCCAATTATCAATGCTGGGTTGCCACTTGATGTAAAACCTGGGTCCTGAAGTAAAACCAGAGCACCACTGTTCTGGTTTATTTGCTGCTAAACATCAGAAACTCTGAACATCTTTCAAAGATTCAATGTCACTGCCAGCTGTTTCTCAGCTGATCAGCAGGGCAGTTTTTACCGCTCTCCATTACTGTGTCTAATAAAGCAATGCTGAGACTGCAGTGTTTGTTGCAGGACTCTGTGATCGTGGGTTCGGTCGGATCAAATGACTGGCGTGGAGCTCTGTATGAAGTGACGGGATCAGGATCTGAATTCAGACAGACAGAGATCATCGATCCAGCTGTAAATAAAGACTCGTACATGGGTATGTTGGAGTGTTTGTTCTTGTGTGATGTGAAGAGTTTGTGTCTGTTTTAATCATGCTGATGGTGTTCAGGTTACTCTACTGTGCTGGGAATGAGACGTGGCGTCTCTCTTCTGTTCTCTGGGGCGCCGCGGGCCGAACACACGGGTCTGGTGACCCTCTTCACCAAGAGCCAAAACACATGGACAGTGACGAGAAACATCAATGGAGAACAAGTCAGTGAAAAACCCTCAGACACAATATTATCTCTCTCCACCGGTGAGACCAGGGGCTCCCAAACCTACAGTCCACCAAGAAGATCAGCAGACTCCTTCAAACACACACACTCTTATGAGATTCAGTATTTCACCAAAAACAAACAAACAAGCATTCTACTCACAATATAGACTCTGCAATGCCATATCCAACAGAGAAAAGGAGCAAACTAAGTCTACAAAGACTTAATTTCTAGTCAGTATTGGGTGTCATTGTGTTTGTGACGCAGAATGTGTTGTTTTCATATTTCATCTGTGAACATCAGGCTATAAAAGCATGTGCTAGAATGTAATTCCATTAATTTTTATTGATTTCTGTCATCAGATTGGCTCATATTTCGGAGCGTCTCTGAGTCTGTTGGATGTGGACTCTGATGGAGACTCAGATTTCCTGCTGGTCGGAGCACCATTATTTTACCAGTTTCAGCCGAGGGCTGAAGGGAGGCTGTACGTCTACGCTTTATCAGAGCAGGTACGCACAGATTCATAATTCTCTGAGCAGCTGTTCAGTTTAGGGATAGGGGAAAATGAATCCCCTTACTATACACTGTAAAAAAAAATCTGTAAAATTTACATTCTGTAAAAAAACTGGCTGTGGTTGCCAGAATTTTACCACAAAAAATATGGTGGCAACATTTTAGGTTTTACAGATCTAATTTAAATTTACATTTAAAACTGTATTTCATTAACTGATATAATGTTAATATACCATACTATTGAAGTACTTAAATCAGTTTTGTAGCTTTGTAATACACTGATAGCCACCAAATGCTGGTGGTGAGGAGAAAGTCACATGATGAAGCAAAACTCATCACAAGCAGCCTTTCCACAAGTTGAGACGGACAACACTAACATATATAGGAGGTACACAATGTCATTCACACAAACACTAAACACCATCATGGTAACACACATGAAAATGAAATAATGCAATAAACATTAATTTAACATTGGATGTAACATACCACCCTATTTTACATAACTGGTAAGAAAAAAATAAGGAGAAACAGTTATTTCAACGAAAAAACAAAAAAAAAAACATCAAATGTGACGCAGGGAGTTCTGGGAATGTCAATTTACGTTTTTTCACTGTAAATTATACATTCCTTGCCACTTCCAAAAACTGTATGTAATTGTAAAATTACACATAATGTCCAATACAGTTTTTCAGCGGAACTTACTGTTAACCAATTAATAAGTTTTTACTGTAGCATTTTTACATTCTTTTGCCGTTAAAATGACGGTCATTTTTTACAGTGTACTGGTAAAGATTAAAAGCTTCAGAGCATCGACAACAGCGATACTGGCTTTTTTACCATCTGTTAGCTGGATAAATTTACAACAGCCATAAAGCCTGGAAATATAGTGCATATTTTATCAACTAAAAATGTTCCTGAATGGAGAAACTTTTTTGTTTTTCTAGCAGATGTAATTTGTCAAAGTAGTATGTAAGCTTTTGCAAAATGTTCCTTCCCCCTCATTAAACACCAACACCAAAACACACACACACACACAAATCAATCAAAAGTCCAAGAAACAATGCAAGCCTCGATATGAGGCTTCATTGGAAATTGAACTACATACTCAATACATGCATTGGAGCTTCTCAATCATAACTCAGATTCGATTATGATGATGTTCTCAGTACAAACATATGTGACTAAGATTTTTGCCTGGAAGGCTGCTAGTCGTCACCATTGCATCACTTAATTGGGATTGCCTTTGTAATAGGTTCCCAGTGCCATTCCGTTGCGTGAAATTTGTGCTGGTGCTTCATGTGCCAATAAAGATTCTGTTTAAACTTTCTCTCTCTGTAGTATTTTCAGAAGACTCTGAATGTGAGTGAATCAACCACAGGTAGATTTGCTGCATCTTTGGCTTCACTAAAGGACCTGAATGGAGACAGTCTGTCAGATGTGGCGGTCGGGGCGCCGCTGGAGAATGAAGGAGTCGTCTACATCTACCTGGGCCACAGGAGGCATGGCATAAACCCTGAACACGCTCCTCAGCTGAGAGTTTGCTGTGCTTCCATCAATCCCAAACATTGTGTTTGTGCTCACATTTAAGACCGAATATAGGGGCTTTTGCACCACAGAGTCCAGGAGTTTAAGGAATGAGCCAGCAGGGTGGTTCCTAGAGAACCAATTTTGGGCAGTTTTCCTGGTTGCATTCGCACCGGCAGCAGGAACTCTGAAGCGGCCAACAGCAACGTCTTTATTTGCGGCATTTATAAACGTCAACAGCTGGTGAGTGGAGGACGCCATGTTCGGAGCTGCTTTTGTTGTGTGTCGTAGGTTTCGTGATAACGGAGATGAAATGTAAACACACAATTTACACGATTGAAAGAGCATGAAAATCGTCTCAGGTTACTTATGTAACCATGGTTCTCTGAGTAGGGAACGAGACACTGCGTCCTCTAGGGGTCGCTATGGGGAACGCCTCGTCGTGACCCGTGTCTGAAGCTGCTAGAATGTAATTCCATTAATTTTTATTGATTTCTGTCATCAGATTGGCTCATATTTCGGAGCATCTCTGAGTCTGTTGGATGTGGACTCTGATGGAGACTCAGATTTCCTGCTGGTCGGAGCTCCATTATTTTACCAGTTTCAGCCGAGGGCTGAAGGGAGGCTGTACGTCTACGCTTTATCAGAGCAGGTACGCACTGATTCACCACTGTTATCATGACTCTTCATGAACAAGCCTCAGGGTAACTGTGACTGGAAGGCTGCTAGTCATCACCATTGTGTTACTCCATTGGAATTGCTGTTGTAATAGGTTCCCATGTCGTGAAAGTCGTGGAAATGGTTGTGGTGCTGGTCATGTGCCGATGAATAAAGATTATGTTTTCATCTCTTTCCCTCTCCATAGTATTTTCAGAAGACGCTGCACTCAACCACAGGCAGATTTGCTGCGTCTGTGGCTTCACTAAAGGACCTGAATGGAGACAGTCTGTCAGATGTGGCGGTCGGGGCGCCTCTGGAGAATGGTCTGTCAGATGTGGCGGTCGGGGCGCCTCTGGAGAATGAAGGAGTCGTCTACATCTACCTGGGCCATAGGGCGCATGGCATAAACCCTGAACACGCTCCTCAGGTGAGAGTTTGCTGTGCTTCCCTCAAACCAAAACTCTGTGTTTGTGCTCACATTTAACCCAGAATATGTTCCCAGATAAACAGACAGACACAATGCTGAGCCGCTGTGACACAGTATATCTGTTTGTGTGTGTTTAGCGGATCCCAGCACGATCAGTTCTGCCCGGTCTGCAGCAGTTCGGAGTGTCTCTGTCCGGTCAGATGGACATGAACGATGATAATCTGACAGATATCGTGATCGGAGCACAAGGAGGGATTGTCCTGCTCAAGTACGTCATTCTTTAGTTTGTAGAATAAAATATATTAGGTGTCAAACTGCAGAATTTATCACATTATTAGTAAGCAACCTCTTTACCACATCAGTGATCTAGCTGATTAGTCTCATTGTCCAGTATTTAGAGCTACTGACTCTTTTCTATCTTCTCAGGGCTCGGCCTGTGATGTCTGTATCTGCGCAGCTCAGTTTCAGTCCAAAGGAAATCAGTCTGAACTACTTTGAATGTCCGAGTGACAACACATTTAACGCATTTGATCTCACGTCATGTTTCACAGTGAACGAGCGCACCAGTAGCACAGGTAATGTCAATAAAGTTTCAGAGTGTCTGTCGGTGCCAATAGCCTTGTGGGCAGTGTGCCGACATACACATGTGCTTCGGGCGTCCCGAGTTTGAATCCCAACTCGAGGACCTTTCCCTAATCGCATCCACCCTCTCCCACTTTGCTTCCTGTCAGTTTTGATCTGTCCTATCGTAACAAAAGGCGAAAATGCCAAAAATAAATCTTTAAATGAAGTTTCAGATAGTCCCTCTGTCACATGAAGAAAACAGCCTCCATGTCTTACCCTCTCATGTCTCTCAGGATCTCTTGAGAAGAAGCTGAATGTTTCTCTGAATCTGAATGTGGATGTGGTACGAAAAATGAATCGAGGATTCTTCGATCAGAGGAATGTGTCGTCCAGGACTCTACAGAATTACGTCCTGCTGGATTCTGGGTCCTCCTGTTTCAGCTTCTCCATCTTCATGCTGGTACGTGTCGTCTATCACAGCTTCAGCCAACCTCAGAGCTTCGGTCTGACGGTGAACGTTGTGTTTGTTTCAGCGCTGTGTTGCAGACACAGTCTCTCCTCTGAAGATAAGAATGAATTTCTCACAAACTGATATGTTGTCTGGAAACTCTACAGCTGTTCTTGATGTTCACAGCAGGATGGAGGAGTATGTCGAGGTGAGTCTACAAAAATCAGATTTTACTCTGATATTCAGCGTCAGTCAACTCTTAAGTATCTAAGATTCTTCAGCTTCACTGTATGAAGTTTGTGCGACATTCAAAAGCTCAGTAAAAGTTTTTCTTTTGTTTGCGACTAGGTGCCTTTTCAAAGGAACTGTAATTCAAACAACAGCTGTGTGGCCGATCTGAAGCTGAACTTCAGTTTTACGTGAGAAACAACTGATAAATAGACATGATATTAATCTGAAATATGATTGTTAATCTTTTGAATATTGCCATTATTCATCAGGTTTTTTATTAAAATGAGGTTTGTTCTGCAGGAACGACACGTTAGTGGTGGTGAATCAAGCTCATTTCAGCATCCTCGTATCGCTGGCAAACCCAGGCGATGACTCCTTCAACACCAGCATAGTGCTGCATTACCCAGAAGGCCTCTCACTCTCAAAATTTGATGCCATTAAGGTACTGCTGTCTGCATGTCAAACTAAAGAGTGTCAAAAACTTAAAATAAAAACCCTCCTCAAAATGTTTTTTCAAAATGGTCTCTTATCAGACAACACAATTAACTAGATTTCAATCTGCTGCTTTAATAATAACTCTGTTCACTTCTTAATAGATGTCAAGTCACCTTTTTTTATCTAGCACTTTTAACATTACAGAGTGTCAAAGCAGCTTTACAATATTAAATAGGAATGGTTTAGTGGTTTAGCACCTCAGTACTTGAGCGATTATAGTCCTTCCATCTTCAGAAATGTACATGTGAATTAAAACCTGTATCCACTACAAAAAAGGGTTTTCATTTTATTTCCAGTAAAACCTATTAAACAGAGCTGTGTGTCATTTAGAATTGAACTGAGCATGCTTTTTAAATTCCAGTTCAGTTCCTGAATTAGAGTTTTGGCATCAAACATGAGATTTGCAGAAATGCAGAATTGCAATTCAAATTTGAATGTAAGGAAGTTAAATTAAAATGAACTAAAATGCAAATAAATGAACATGACTATTTTAACTAAAAAGGTAATGTTGGATTAAATGTTTTATTTGTTTCTTTTTTTTAAATTTGGAAGTTTTTTGTAAAGTTCAAAATAGATGGATGGATAGGTTTGCTTCAATTGTAGACAACTGTGTATAGCTTATATATTTCATCATATTTTCTAACTTGTGGACCAGGTTAGAAGAACAATACATTTTTGTTGATTTCTTTCATTAAAATTCCTATTCCTGTCATTCTGATTCATCTTCCTATGGGGCATGGCTATGAACTGAAAGGGAGCCAATTCTTCAATTCTAAGTTTTGTGTGTGCGTGTGTGTGTGTGTGTGTGTGTGTGTGTGTGTGTGTTACAAACAGCCGAGTCGGACTCGAAGCAGCTGTGGTGATCGGGACAGCGGTGCTACGAACAGAACAACCTGCAGCATCAATACACACACACACACAGACACACAAACAGACAGACAGACAAACTTTGTTTCTTCACTTTTTAGTTACTTCATATTTTATCAAGATATCAGATGTACTTTTATTTGAACAGTTGATAAACAGTCTATACACATGTGACTTAAAACCAAGAATCATTCTGTTCTTCAGATAGTGATAATAAAACACAGACAGTATTCGAGTGTCTGCATTTGACAGACACAAAGTCAGGTTCTTCATTTAGAATTCAAGGTTTTCATTCTGTCAGTTGAATTATTCCCTTGGCATTGCTACCAACATCTTTCTACTATTTCTACTTTCTATGGACTCTATTGTTTTCTAGACTCAGTTTCTGGGAACTTTCCGTGTGACGAAATGGGATCACGACTGGTCTGACAGGATGGAGATGATGATCACTGCCAACAGGTGAATAAGGCTGAAAGGGCGACAGATTCATTTGTTTTCATTTGAGCAAAGACAATAACAAATATAGCTGCAAGCAGCAATGACCAGGGTTCAAGCACATAAAGGCATTTAAATTTAAGGTGGTCTATTTTGGGGTCTAGGCCAACCTGGATGTATGGCTGACAGTAAAACACATCCAAAATGTAGAATAGGCTCACAGACACACACACACACACTGAAATGAAATGATTATACTAGTTTATTAATACTCAATAAGCATACTTAAACACACAGAGACAGACAGACATACACAGACATACATGCACACACATTTTGTTGCAGATATAGATATTTGAAATAAATGATAGGTGACAAAACTTATTGCAAGGTTTCTCTTTTTAAGAGTTTACATGTCATTTTCAGGTTTCACTGTAATCATAATCTGGCATAATTGTAAAAACTGATATGTCTGTATGAACAAAATGGTAAACTTTGACTCAATGTGATTTTAAATGTTATAACAGTGATTTTATAATGTCTAGCATGAATCCATAACCTAACCTATGAACAGTACTGTTTTAGGGCATTTACAGTTTTTGCCTATTGCTTACACACGTTTTGCTAAATGTGGCTCATTGTGTCAAAACTCTACACACAAGCAAATAACACACAACACTGGGAAATAAACCATTCACATCTATGTCAAATTGAAACTCTGCTATCAAAACCTGTGGTTTGATCGAGATTGAGAAAAAAACCTAGGACCAGTTCGTAAAAGTAGGTTTTTAACATATTTGTAAATATTTAATGAATGATTTGATTGACAGCAGTAGTCCCAGAGGCAAAGTTGTTCAGAATACGGAGATCTATCATATGATATGAAGGTCTAGTGTCTGTGTGAATATATGAACATGTTCTACAGTTTGAGCTCATTTACTACAGAAATACTGTGTTTTTGAGACCGTTTTAACTGTTATAGCGCCACCTATGGTCCAATCTCTATTAAACTTTGCATGCTTGTTAAGTGTCTTCTGTCACATGTTCTCACCAAGTTTCGTAAAGTTTTGAGTTTTCGTTTAGGTTTTATAGGCTTTTGGGTATATTTGGCCATGCCCCTTTTCTAAATTACCCCATTATAGCTAACCAAAGGACAAAATTATTATTTTTTTTTGATAATTATTGATCTAGAGAGTCCAGAGAATATTACTGCAGTGGTTTGATCGAGATTGAGCATTGAGTCTGCTACAAACTCTAGGTCTAGGAGTTATGAGCGTTTTCGCATTTTCAATCACTGTAGTGCCCCCTATTGGTCGACTGGGTGAGTCTTTTCCAGTCTCTCCTCAAATTGAGACCTACCATCTGGCCAAGTTTCAAGTCTCTAGGCCTTACGGTTTTGTCTGTTTAATGTTTTACAGGAGTATAATAATACTAATCCTTACAATTACAATAGGGTTTCAGCACTGCGTGCTTGAACCCCTAAATATTGCTGCAAGCAGCGATTACCAGGGTTCAAGCGTTTTAAGACCTTTGAGCCATTATAGACATTTTAAGATGATTTTACCCCAAAAGGCTAAAAAATAGTATAGAAAAATCACTAGAAACATTCTTTAATGATTTATCTTTACTTTTGACCAATAGGTGGCGCTACTCCCAAATTAATGTGGTGTGGTTAATTAGGGTGATGATGACACACACATAGTTTGGTGCCAATATGCCAGTGAATTCCAGAGAAACAGCCTTAGCTCCATTTTGGCATTTTTCATATCTCCTGACCACTAGGTGGCACTGTGCTGAAATTGTACAGGTAACCTCAGGACATGATTGTCATTACAAATGTCAAGTTTGGTCTGATACGATAAAGCTTTGAGGAGATATAGCCTCATGTCCACTTTGGCGAGCTCGCTGTGAAATTCATACGTGCGTTATTTGAGAATGGTTAGGTCTATCAAAAAGCTTTTGATAACGTTTTGTTTTGTAACTTTTTTTATTAATATTGGTGAAAATCAGCCATGTTTGTAAGCCATGTTTTTTGAGATACACCAGTGCCCTCATAGATATGGATGGCACATTGGACAAAGACACTGCATGACAAATTTTAAGTCATTCAGGCTAATGGGTGTGTAGTTAAAGCCATTTTAAAGTTTTTTTTTCCTGTTATAGCACCACCAAGTGGTCAAACTCCCCAATTTTTGTAATTTGACCAAAGATTGAGCTCATTCATATGTGTTCCAAGTTTGGTGAAGGTGCATCATTCCATTCAAGAGTTGTAGCCATTTCAGTGTTTTTGCGTCTTGTCCCGACTGACAATGGAACTTCAACTTGGTTTTGACAACTTTTGCTAATAAGACTGCAGAGAACTTTTTTGCCCTGTTTTTGTTCCGATTGGGTGAAAAACGTAGGACTAGTTCGCAAAAGTCTGTTTTGCGGAAAAATTCAAAATGGCGGAAAAAGTTTCATGACATAAATGAAATCGAACAGCCATTTTGTTCATCTTGAGCCAAGGATTCAAATGATACCATTGAGTCTGCTACAAACTCTAGGTCTAGGAGTTATGAGCGTTTTCGCATTTTCAATCACTGTAGTGCCCCCTATTGGTCGACTGGGTGAGTCTTTTCCAGTCTCTCCTCAAATTGAGACCTACCATCTGGCCAAGTTTCAAGTCTCTAGGCCTTACGGTTTTGTCTGTTTAATGTTTTACAGGAGTATAATAATACTAATCCTTACAATTACAATAGGGTTTCAGTGCTTCACGCTTGAACCCCTAATAATCAGCAATCTGGGCTTCTGATCCATGTTGTGAAGGTTAAGATGAATGACTTTACTGCATTTCATGTTCATCTGTGAGTAAATTCTGTATGTTTGTTCACAGTGATAACAATGGAAACATGAGTGATACGGTGGTGAGGAGGAGCGTCCCGGTGCAGTTCGCCGTTAATCTGGCGATCAGTCTGTGAGTCACATTTATTGAACTCTTCTGTTCTTCTGTTTCAGTTTGATCTGCTCTTCATCTCTGAATGATTGAAACTAAAACCTAACACCATGCCTACACCTGACGCGAGTGGCACGTTTGACGCGTTCAGTGTAGACACCCTCATGGACATGTCTGGTGTAAATGTCTAGCTATGTTCATTCTTTTACTAACTAACTAACTAACTAACTAACTAACTCTCTTGTAGTTTATGTTTTAATGGCTTTATTGATGACAAAAACAGCACTGCATTGGTTTCATCAGCAGTTATAGCTACAGTATGATCAATCTAAGACAATAATATAATTAAAAAAAATAAATAAATAAAACTATTACTAAACCATTTGTTACTGGTTGTCAGAGCGTCTGAAAACTCTGTGACGTATCTGAACTTCTCTCTGGAGGACAGAGGTCCAAAACCTCTCAACATCATCTACAAGGTCAGAGAGTCAAACAAGCATCTGAAGTTTCAGCATTTATTTCATGGTACATTACAATAATCAATCTGTCAACTAGAGTGCAGATGTGACACAAGGTGGTTCAGAGGGATCATATTGCTATGTACCTGTGTGTCTGTATGTCTGTGTGTTTGCAGGTGGAGAATATGGGTGTTAAAGGTCTGCCGTTGTCAGTCACGCTCACCCTGCCCTGTCAAACTACACATGTGATTTTAACAGCTCACAACTTCAGCATGCAGGAGGTGCATCACTTGTTCATCAGCTCATACCATCAAATCATCATGTGCTTGTTGAATTAACATCTTCTGTTCTTCTCTCCAGAACTCAATGCAGTGCAACAAGTCAGATCGACAGGTAAGAGATCATAGAGCCCTTTTACAACTGGTATTAAAATGATGGTTCACCTAACACACATTTTTCTGTCATAATTTATCTCATCCTCATGCTGTTCCAAACCACTGACTAAAACGCATCTCTTAGAATATCTTCTTTTAGGTGAAGCTATTTTCTGAAGAAAGAACCGTTTTAGGGGAATGATCCCTTTAATATCAGATCACATGCAGTCACAGTAAACACGTCTAAAACACATCTCATTCTCCACTTCTGCCCCCTTGATTCTATTGTTTCAGGACGGTCACTGCGGGAAGTTTGAGTGTCCTCAGTTTTATCTGCAGAAAACTTCAACAGTTCACTTCAACCTGACAGCAGACGCAGAGCTCCAGAACATGAAGGAATACGAGAGCGTGAGTGATGAACACACATCTGAACTACAGCACTGCACAATCACAGACACGTGAAACATGCATCCACAGACACACACATGCTGTCATTCATCTGACAAAAGCAGGCTGTTTAAGAGCTATTACGTTTAAAAGCTGATGCTGATCCCAAACGTTTTCTTCTGCTGTAGAAATATTCCTTCTACGAGTTCAGGAGGGATTATGTGTTCAACATCAGCGCTGAGCTCAACTACAACACGAGCCGCTACAACCAGACTTCAACCGGACTGAAGGTGAATCCACATCAGACACGAACCAATGATTAGCTGCTGTTTTATGTTACATTAGCACCAGACAGGTCTGAGATCAACAGGTGTACAATACCTGGAGGTCACTGACATAACCTGCAGTCCATTTCACAGTTTCAGAGCCTTTAAAATGAATCAGACACTGATGAAGCTTCTACTAGAACATAATGAAATATGTAGCATTGGGAAAGCTGATTTTTGCAGCTATAAGCACACACACAGAGATAGACACTGTGTAGCACAAACTGTGTGTGATTATCAGTGTCAGTCTGAATTCACACCACAGACCTGCAGCTCGTGAGCTCTTCTGACAGTATTAGAGAGGCAGACCGTTCTATCACATATTTTAACTAGAAAATATTGCTTCTTCTTTCTGCAGTACAATCCCCACAGATCCCAGGTACCCGCTATCTTATTTCTTCAGTAATTTATTTCTTCATTCATCATTTACATCTTCAGTGTAAATTTGTACATTTTAAAAGTTATTTTATATTTTATTCATTATAAGTATGAAAATGTTACTAGTGCCAGTGGTTGTGATGATTTTCTCAGACTGCAGTGAAGGTGGAGTTTGTCGTTCCTCCCAGTCGAATGCTGATCGTCGGCACTGGTGTAGTGGGCGGGCTCATCTTCCTCATTATCATATTGGTCCTTCTGCTGAAGGTAAGAACCAATCAAGTCACCTTACAGTTGATCTCATCATTCACCTCTCAAATTCTCAATCCAATCTCTGTGTGTGTCTGTGTGTGTGTGTGTAGTGCGGGTTTTTTAAACGAAATCGCCCTGATGAGTTTTTTCAAGACGATGAAAATGTAACTGCAGTTGAAGACTCTCCTCTCATGAACGTGAATGCTAAAGAAAACGGAGTCAGTGAGAACGACAGCACAGAGAAAGAGAACGGAGCGAGAGAGACGAGCCCTAGTCCTGACCCTCCAAACACAGATGAATAAAATCTCACTTTACTCCAACACAACAAAATGAGGTGCAGGAGGGCCCATTTTGGAAGAATCCTGATTCCTTCAGCCATCATATATCTCAACAACAGACATCACTGAGGGTTATCTTAACTGTTTGTTGTTGTTGTTGTTTTTGTATTATGTATGTTATGTTGTGTGTGTCAAACAAGTGCAGTGCTGTGGGAAATAATTTCCCCCTTGGGCACAATAAAGTTAAAGTTAAAGTTAAAGTTAAAGATGTTTGTTTTGAAGGAGCTTAATGGTCTTTTAATGGTCTAGTTGTATGGAGATATGATTTAAGGTTCAGTATGTTTAGTTCAATGATATGCAGCATGTGTAGCTTGTTTATGTCTTGATTCTAGTGACTTAAATTGTAGTTTAGTTATAAGCCAGTTTTATTCTGATATTCACTTATATGGGCATTTTCTATAAAAAAAGTATTGAGTTATTATTGTTTTTATTGATTTTAGTTATAAGTAGATTAAATCTTTATTCTTCTTGATCTATCTTTTTAATCTCAAAGAAAGTTTTCTGTAAGTAACCTTCACACTGAATATTGGTAGTCATTTGAAGAAGAGCAATAAATAATCAATCAATCAGTATAAATAAATCAGTTAACTGATAATAATAATAATAATAATAATAATAATAATAATAATAATAATAATAATAATCAGCCGAGTAGCTGAGTCCTTCTTTAAGAACTGTCTAAAAACACATCGGTAGCACTTTATTTTACAGTCCGTGTACTTCCCTGGTACATACATGGCAAATATCTTGTACCTACAAGCAAATGAGTGGTAACACAATGTACTTTCCTGAAGTGTATGTACATGGTAACAAATAGGAAACACGGTTGTACTTAACAGTCGTACATGCATGGTAATTCTTTTGTACATACAGACAAGTGTGGGTACTTACAGGTTGTGCCCATACATGGTAACTAATTAGATACTTCACTGTACTTACTAATGTATATACATGGTAAATATGTAGTACTTACGGACAAGTGGGTACAAACAGGCACGTCCTTACAGTATCCGTATATGGTAACTAATAAGACACATAACTGTACATACTAATGATATGTACATGGTAAATATGTAGTACTTACGGAAAAATGTGGCATTATGTGGTAACAAACAAGACACACACTGTACTTGGTATTTACGGTATGCTTGGCAAGTCCTAACCTTACCTAATAAAAAGAGGATTATTTTTCAATTGCTTGTGTAGGACTGTTAATGCTTAATTGCTCTCCACAACAGAGCTTACAAAGTTTGAAGAACAGACACTTTAAATCCCACGAGATCCACTTTCCTGCAGAGTTTATCTCTAACCCTAATCAAACACACCTGAGCATGCTAATCACTGTGTTGCGTTTGATAAGGATCACACCGACACAGCGAGTAACATCAACTTATCGTATCTTTTTACTTAACCTCTCTATTCCAGACCCCAGTAAACGAACACATACATTGGTCAGGCATGACAGCATGCTTTCAGCACAATCAAACTCGATGCAGGAGCTATCTGAGGTGTCAGCTGAAGCGCTGGGGGTGTGGCTTGAGGTGTGACGCCTGTTGTATGTGCCACTGTGTGCCGTCGCTGAGCAAGAAGTTAGCTGGGCCCAGCTGATGAGTAACTTGGAGAGGGGCAGACTAATATGAAGTGAGTTTGTTGTCTCCGTGGGGCCTGCGAACCCTGACCCAATCTGCCGCCTTTATGTCAGGGACCTTAACGCGTGCTGAGAAATCTAATTTCTGCTTCATCCTCTTCTGCTGGCGGGTGACAGAGGCCCTGACTCTCGGTAGTGGTCGCTGAGGCACTGCGGGGCTGAGCCTGTCGAGGGGAAGGTTGGAGCTCACGGCCAAGCATGAGGAAAGCTGGAGAGACCCCCATCGTAGAGTGTTGGGTGGCCCTGTAGTGCAGCAGTGTGTGATGGATGGCCCGTGAGAAGGTCCATCCCTGGAACAAGTGTGCTCTGAGACTGTTTTTCAGTGACTGATGGAAGCATTCGACACCACCATTAGCTTGGGGATGATAGTATGCCGTGCGGATGTGATGAATACCTTTGTTTTTGAGGTATGTTGTGAACTCAGCTGAGATCAGCTGCGGGCCATCGTCAGTAGTGATAGTGTTTGGAAGGCCCCAGCAGGAAAACAGAGAGTCCAGGAAGTTAATTATGACCTGAGAGGTCACAGAGCCGGTGGCAATGAGCTCATGCCATTTCGAATGCAGGTCATAGACAACCACTAGGAAGCGTTGATGATGGGTGCACAGGTGGTTCCAGGGCTGCGATGGCCAAGCAAGAGGTTGTAAGGGTGGGGGGGCCTGGTGACCAGTCTTACTGCTCAAGAGACAGGCAGCACAGTCTTTCACCAGGGCCTCAATGTCTTTATCTATCCCTGGCCACCAAACCCAGTCTCTGCAGCGCTGCTTCAACTTTACAATACCCAGGTGGCCCTCGTGAGCCAAGACATGTGCATGTAGGGTGCTAGGGATGACAGAGGCCGCGTGCCACACAGGTGTCATTCCAGCAGGACAGCTGCTGCTTTAGTCTGGAAAATGCTGCCAGCCCCTCTGGTACCTCCTGAGGCCAGCCATTCAGAACATAGACTCAGAGCTGAGAAAGGACCGGGTCCTGTTCCGATGCCTCTTTCAGTTCTTGTAACGATAAGACGGCCTGGAGGGGCACCAGTGTCCAAAAACAGTGGGATACACACATCATTAAGGCGCACTGAACATGCTTTAAATGAGACTGGTCCAGAGTAGACATTGTGAATGATAGTGGGTGCTTGGGCTGACACAGCTGGAGCGGAGCGGCAGACTGAAGCAAAATGATTGCGTTTACCACAGTTGCAGCATGTTTGGCCAGGGGCTGGGCAGTTCTGTGCTCTAGACAGATGAGATGAAGATCCACAGTTATCACAGAGCCCTGATGCTTGTGCTTGTGGGCGTGGCCGAGACGCTGCTGGCACCTCAGTAGCATAACTGCAGAGGAGTCTGCTGCTGCCAATGTGTCATTCTAGCTGGGTTGTTACGTCGATGGTGGCATGGGGGAGGGGGCCGAGCAGTCCGTGATTGTTTGCTGTTTGGTCAGAGCTGACGCACATGCAGCTGCACTCTCTATTCGTAATGCAATCGTGATTGCCCGGGACAGTGATAAATCATCCGGTTCTAACAGCAGAGTTTCACGCACTTTTGCATCTTTGGTATGTTCAATTAACTGGTCGCGAATCATTTCATCCTGCAACGCACCGAACGTGCATGTGCTGGCTACTTACTGTTGCACAGACTCACCGGGAAGCTGGCGTCTTTGGCAGAAACATCAGAAAACGTCGCAAGGGAGCACTCTGTGGGGCTCAGAGTGTGCGGTCAGTAGTTCCACGGCTGTGTCATAATCGCTTGTGGTGCCCGACTCAAGCACTCCCAGCACACGCTGCCCCTCGGCTCCCAAGCAATGCGGTAACAGTGCTTTTTTGTGGGCTGCGGTCACGTCAGTCAGCCCCACTGCCAAGATGAAAGTCTCAAAGGACCGTAACCAGCGAGTCCAGGGAATCGGAGGCTCGCCGGGTAGAACAAGGAAAGGAGCAGGCGGTGGTAGTGCGATATCAGCCATCCTGTCACCAAATGTTTGATAAGGATCACACCGACACAGTGAGTATCATCAACTTATCATATATTTTTACTTAACCTCTCTGTTCCAGACCCCAGAAAACTAACACATACATTGGTCAGGCATGACAGAATCCTTTCAGCACAATCAAACTCGATGCATCACTGAACACTAACTCAATGCATTATCAAACAACACTTGTGTGAGAACACAACACACTGTCTTCAGGATTATTAGAAAATCACAGGTAGGTGAGTTTGATCAGGGTTGGAGCTAAACTCTGCAGCGTAGTGGCCCTACAGGGCAAGATGTGATGAATCCTGCTTAAATCAACGTTTCAAACAAAAACAACAACAACAAAACAATAAAAAAAAACATAAAAACAGATAAAGACAAAAATTAGTCATTGATAATATCTAAACATGTATCCAAATTTCCACCATTTATTATCTTTATATATATATATATACTGTATATATATATATATATATCTACAGAAAGTATGCCTTCTCTCCCTCTCTCTCACACACACACACACACACACATACAGTACAGATAAATGCTCATGCTCACACACAGAAATGTGCTCTGCCCCGAGAATTTACAAATAAAGTAGTTTCGCAACTGAAAAGCTACATGACATTTCTGTAATGATCTCTGGAAAGAAGGACCCAAAAGCAGAAGAATGCTTAACTCCAATTTATTGAAGCTCAATAATAAACACAGTACGAGGCAAACGGCTCCAGACCAGTTCTGGACCAGGAGGAGATGGGAGAATGTAGAGTCAGAGTCTGGGCCAGTTCACCAGCAACCAAATCCAGCAGCCGAAGGACGAGATTCAGGGTCAGACAGGAGAGAGGGTCAGGCGAGGTGCAGACAGATCAAACCAGGCAATCCAAAACTCACAGTCCAGATAACAGCAAGCAGTCCAGAGAGACGAGTAGAACCCCGGGGAATCCAAACTCCAGAGTCAGTAACAATCCATTAGGTCAGCAACACACAGCTGTCCAGGATCACTGATCTGAATCTGATCCAGACGTAGTCTTTTGCAGAAATGCCAGTTCTTCAGCTGTTTGTTCAAAATGTTGCTTTTTTTCATAAACTTACCCACATTCAAGTTTTCAGGATTGTTTTCGTGCTTGTCTGTTTGTGACAATCATGGACATCAGAGAAACTTCTTCACATTACATTATCAAAAAAAAAACAAAGTACAGCCTCTGATTGTGGTTTAATATGTAAACAATAAACCCGCTAGGGTGATTCGTGGTGTCCTGTATAACCATGAAGGAGTTTATTTAGCAAAATTATAATGTCTGTGTGACTGCATCAAGTTATTATATGTTCACTCATCAAATAAATACAGACATTAAATAATAATATGAGTTTAAATTATTTCAGCTGATCTGCATGCAATTTGAATAATTCTGCTAAAAAAGCTTTTAAAAGTTATCTTTAAAAGGCTTTTCAAGTTTAAAAAGATAAGAAAAAGAGAACGAAAGAAAAGTAGTACACACACTCCCTACAGAGGCGAAGCGGAGGGGTTCTGGCACCGACCTGAAGCTCTGAGGAATCTGAGCAATCTCATCACATACAGACCAGCAGCAGCAGAATGGAGACGCACATCTGGATTCTCTTCATGTGGGGTGAGAGATTTCTTTATAAGATACAAATCATCCATTAGTAAGTAACTGTACAAAGTTCCTTGAATTATGTGTGTTGGTCTGAGTCACGAGAAGTTCATGTAAAACAATTTGTGTTCATTTAGATGTGTGTGTGTTTGAAGAATGTTTTCTTACATTTGCATTAGTTGAAGTGGAGCTCAGCTGGTGTGTGTGTTTAAGTTATGTTGTCAATAACTGCATGGTTCGTGTTCTGGAGCCAGGGCTCGTTCTCTTGAGAAAGGAACGGTGTTGTAACGCTGCTGTGTGTTGTTTTCCTGACTGTAATCACAAACACTGCGCGTCCCGGTCTTTGTGCGGGTAATGCGGCACTTCTGTTATTACGCTGTTCACTGCACCGGGAGTGATTCTAGCTCTCACATTAACTGAAGGAACTCTGTTCTGTTCTGAGAGATATCGAAACTGAAACCGTTTATTCACGCGCTGGTTCTCTCTCGAGTACGCGAAGCTTGATGTATTTAGACATGTTTAGCGACATATGTTTACATTGCTCATTGAAGCTGTGTTAGACCGAGACTGTATTTCTCTGCTCCCTGACTCAGAAATGCGTTTTTAGTGCCGGAGATCAAATTTTGATAAGGCTGTGCTCTTGCTGAGACATGTATTAATAGATGCTTCTGTATTGATAGTAGCAAATGCCGTGACGCAGTTTTGAAAAAGAAACACAGAACAGAAAAGACCATTTTAAGTTTAAAAGTTAAATAAATATTTATTTGCACCTCTTAATCACTCTGAAAATAGAAACGGAATTAAATTAGGGCTATTATTATTATTATTGAGTTTACAGGGTATGGTGGTTTTGCTGTTGTAAACACTACTGTTGTTGTAGAAAAAAATATTTCTGTCTTATTTAAAATAGAATTATATTATAATCCTGTTCTGAATTTATTAATTTTTTTAATTATAATGATGATAAAAACAGGATTGATAAGTAGCCTATAAATCGGAGGATGAGAAAATTAGTATAAGCCTGTTTTATCAGGGTTGTGATATTTATTTTTTAAGGCACTCTACGTTTTTAAAATAATGTTTATATTGCTGTGTGTAGAATGTTAGCTGCATTTTTAATATTTAATTTTAAAGAAATGTAATTTCGTCCTCCGCACTTTATTCGGGCAGGTGTGTTCACGTAGAGGTTTCTAGATTTAAATTCAAAGACACAGTATCGATAGTCTATGCATGACCTGACGTTTTATTCGTATCCAAAAGGAGGAGAAGTGAATATCTGGATGCAGTGTATGTTTAATTCATACTCGAAGCCGGAGGGCGCACTCGTGCAGAAAATCCAAAACAGACTCATAGAAGTAATGACTTATGACGTGCAGGAAATCCCTAATATTGACAAAAGCATAGTAGCTGAGCTGAATAAAAAGCTGAAAAAAATCGTGAAGACAATAAATACACGATTGCTAAAATATAAGGTTTATGTGTGTTTTTCAAGTTATCTCCAGCTAATAAATAAACTTTATGAATAATGCAGTACTGATTGACATATCATTTAGTAGCCTATAGAAACTATACATTTCCTGCCTTATTCTAAAAATGGGGAAAAGGTGCTCGTAGTAGCCTTTATAAACCGATCATAAAATTGTCATTAGGAAAATATTAGAAAATCACAGGTAGGTGAGTTTGATCAGGGTTGGAGCTAAACTCTGCAGCGTAGTGGCCCTACAGGGCAAGATGTGATGAATCCTGCTTAAATCAACGTTTCAAACAAAAACAACAACAACAAAACAATAAAAAAAAACATAAAAACAGATAAAGACAAAAATTAGTCATTGATAATATCTAAACATGTATCCAAATTTCCACCATTTATTATCTTTATATATATATATATACTGTATATATATATATATATATCTACAGAAAGTATGCCTTCTCTCCCTCTCTCTCACACACACACACACACACATACAGTACAGATAAATGCTCATGCTCACACACAGAAATGTGCTCTGCCCCGAGAATTTACAAATAAAGTAGTTTCGCAACTGAAAAGCTACATGACATTTCTGTAATGATCTCTGGAAAGAAGGACCCAAAAGCAGAAGAATGCTTAACTCCAATTTATTGAAGCTCAATAATAAACACAGTACGAGGCAAACGGCTCCAGACCAGTTCTGGACCAGGAGGAGATGGGAGAATGTAGAGTCAGAGTCTGGGCCAGTTCACCAGCAACCAAATCCAGCAGCCGAAGGACGAGATTCAGGGTCAGACAGGAGAGAGGGTCAGGCGAGGTGCAGACAGATCAAACCAGGCAATCCAAAACTCACAGTCCAGATAACAGCAAGCAGTCCAGAGAGACGAGTAGAACCCCGGGGAATCCAAACTCCAGAGTCAGTAACAATCCATTAGGTCAGCAACACACAGCTGTCCAGGATCACTGATCTGAATCTGATCCAGACGTAGTCTTTTGCAGAAATGCCAGTTCTTCAGCTGTTTGTTCAAAATGTTGCTTTTTTTCATAAACTTACCCACATTCAAGTTTTCAGGATTGTTTTCGTGCTTGTCTGTTTGTGACAATCATGGACATCAGAGAAACTTCTTCACATTACATTATCAAAAAAAAAACAAAGTACAGCCTCTGATTGTGGTTTAATATGTAAACAATAAACCCGCTAGGGTGATTCGTGGTGTCCTGTATAACCATGAAGGAGTTTATTTAGCAAAATTATAATGTCTGTGTGACTGCATCAAGTTATTATATGTTCACTCATCAAATAAATACAGACATTAAATAATAATATGAGTTTAAATTATTTCAGCTGATCTGCATGCAATTTGAATAATTCTGCTAAAAAAGCTTTTAAAAGTTATCTTTAAAAGGCTTTTCAAGTTTAAAAAGATAAGAAAAAGAGAACGAAAGAAAAGTAGTACACACACTCCCTACAGAGGCGAAGCGGAGGGGTTCTGGCACCGACCTGAAGCTCTGAGGAATCTGAGCAATCTCATCACATACAGACCAGCAGCAGCAGAATGGAGACGCACATCTGGATTCTCTTCATGTGGGGTGAGAGATTTCTTTATAAGATACAAATCATCCATTAGTAAGTAACTGTACAAAGTTCCTTGAATTATGTGTGTTGGTCTGAGTCACGAGAAGTTCATGTAAAACAATTTGTGTTCATTTAGATGTGTGTGTGTTTGAAGAATGTTTTCTTACATTTGCATTAGTTGAAGTGGAGCTCAGCTGGTGTGTGTGTTTAAGTTATGTTGTCAATAACTGCATGGTTCGTGTTCTGGAGCCAGGGCTCGTTCTCTTGAGAAAGGAACGGTGTTGTAACGCTGCTGTGTGTTGTTTTCCTGACTGTAATCACAAACACTGCGCGTCCCGGTCTTTGTGCGGGTAATGCGGCACTTCTGTTATTACGCTGTTCACTGCACCGGGAGTGATTCTAGCTCTCACATTAACTGAAGGAACTCTGTTCTGTTCTGAGAGATATCGAAACTGAAACCGTTTATTCACGCGCTGGTTCTCTCTCGAGTACGCGAAGCTTGATGTATTTAGACATGTTTAGCGACATATGTTTACATTGCTCATTGAAGCTGTGTTAGACCGAGACTGTATTTCTCTGCTCCCTGACTCAGAAATGCGTTTTTAGTGCCGGAGATCAAATTTTGATAAGGCTGTGCTCTTGCTGAGACATGTATTAATAGATGCTTCTGTATTGATAGTAGCAAATGCCGTGACGCAGTTTTGAAAAAGAAACACAGAACAGAAAAGACCATTTTAAGTTTAAAAGTTAAATAAATATTTATTTGCACCTCTTAATCACTCTGAAAATAGAAACGGAATTAAATTAGGGCTATTATTATTATTATTGAGTTTACAGGGTATGGTGGTTTTGCTGTTGTAAACACTACTGTTGTTGTAGAAAAAAATATTTCTGTCTTATTTAAAATAGAATTATATTATAATCCTGTTCTGAATTTATTAATTTTTTTAATTATAATGATGATAAAAACAGGATTGATAAGTAGCCTATAAATCGGAGGATGAGAAAATTAGTATAAGCCTGTTTTATCAGGGTTGTGATATTTATTTTTTAAGGCACTCTACGTTTTTAAAATAATGTTTATATTGCTGTGTGTAGAATGTTAGCTGCATTTTTAATATTTAATTTTAAAGAAATGTAATTTCGTCCTCCGCACTTTATTCGGGCAGGTGTGTTCACGTAGAGGTTTCTAGATTTAAATTCAAAGACACAGTATCGATAGTCTATGCATGACCTGACGTTTTATTCGTATCCAAAAGGAGGAGAAGTGAATATCTGGATGCAGTGTATGTTTAATTCATACTCGAAGCCGGAGGGCGCTCTCGTGCAGAAAATCCAAAACAGACTCATAGAAGTAATGACTTATGACGTGCAGGAAATCCCTAATATTGACAAAAGCATAGTAGCTGAGCTGAATAAAAAGCTGAAAAAAATCGTGAAGACAATAAATACACGATTGCTAAAATATAAGGTTTATGTGTGTTTTTCAAGTTATCTCCAGGTAATAAATAAACTTTATGAATAATGCAGTACTGATTGACATATCATTTAGTAGCCTATAGAAACTATACATTTCCTGCCTTATTCTGTGATAAAAATGGGGAAAAGGTGCTCGTAGTAGCCTTTTTAAACCGATCATAAAATTGTCATTAGGAAAATATTGAACAAAGATATTATAGACCCTTGCTGCAGCTAACCTTACTTCCACAGGCTACAAACAGCAATATAAACAACAGCTGTGCATGCTCTCTTGTATAATAATAATAATCTAATAATATAAGTATACAAGCACACCGCTCCGCTGAGAACTGCACTTACAGGTGACACAACACTGGCAGCCACGGACGTTATGAAGGCATCCTGGTAATGCGCTACATTAAAGGTTTCTGAACGTGAGGGATAGTACCTGATGAGATCGTCAGGTGAAAGGTCATCATCATGTGGATAATTTTATTTACGACTAAATTATTATTCATTCATTTTACTAATAGTTAGATTGGGCAGGCCTTCACAAAATGATGTTTAATTACAAAAAAAAAAAAAATGCCTTGACAAAAGGGCACTTTGGGCATCAAGGAGAAAAGGGGCAGGTGCTCAAGCACCCCCCTCACCCCCCTCTGCACGTGCCAGTACCCATCGCACCCCCCTCTGCACGTGCCTGATGCACACACTCACTGCTGTTTTCTCTTGATGTTGCAGCATGTTGATGGTTGTGATTGTTTCATTAGTTTAATGTCAGACTGCAGATGAATGATGCTGATGTCTGTCTGTGCACATGTCTAGGTAGAGACAGACTGGGATGTTATTGTTCTAAGAATGAACATTATGCTATGTTCTGGTAATGTTTTCAGCGGCAAGTTTTATTTTAGTTCCCAGAATGTTCTGCTAAAAGGTAGGATAACATTCTCTAAACACATTCTAAAAATGTTTATTGATAACATTGTTAGAACATTATCCTCTAACATTTTAATAAAGCTTCCCATCACACTAGATGTGGACTTACATTGCTCAGAAGTCACATTTTCTTTGAAAGTGAAAACCTTTCAAACAAACCTTTGTTTGATGTCAAGCTCCAGATTAAATAACTCCAAAAACAGCTTCCAGCATTACCAGCTTCACTTATAAAACAGATTGACTTTTTTGTCAAACATTTACAGATGTTCTTATTGAGATTAACAGAGGTTTAGATGTTGATGTCTGTTTGAAAGTAATAGTTTGGCTTGACGTCAGACTTTTCTCCTACACTAAAGACTCTGGGACTCTCATATCTGTCTCCTTTAAGGCTTTAGAAGAGATCTCAACAACTTTACAAAGTGTGCACCAAGTCAAGTACTTGACAGGTACTAAATGACGTAAAAACAATCCAAAAATTCAGAGTTTAAGGCTATATTAAGAGTGAAATTATGCAGAAATAAAGATGATGTTACTCTTGTTGACACACAATAAGAGAATACAGCTCTAAAGGTTATAGCGCACATCATTTGTTGTTGGAAACAGTAATGTACCCGAAAACTTCATCAAAACTGACTTCACAGAATGATTGAAGTCACATTAAATGGCTTATGACTCAGTCCTTGACTAATTTGATTATTAACACTGATTTTATGATATAAATGTTTGAGCTCATATTGAGACATTTGACTTGGTGCACACTTTGTAAAGTTGTTGAGATCACCTCAATATCAGAGGAGACAAATGTGAGAGAAAAGTGTAAGAGAAAAGTCTGAGCACAGTGTGTGATGATGATGAGATCTCGTCTAAAGCTTTAAAGGAGACCATCGTGAGAGTGATAGACGTTTTGTCTCAGGAGACAAGTGTGAGAAACAGGAGACTCAAGCAAAAGTCTCAGTTTGATAATAAGTAAGCTCATTTCTGTCTAGGATAAATATTTGAGATGTTAAAGAGATCACTCTTTTGATTTTTTCTTTCCTCTGGGGTGTGCTGCTGTCACAATCACCAGCTGGAGTGCCCTTGATGGCCACCAGAGGGCACTTCACCCTAGACTTTTGCCATTCCATCAAAGACTACATCCCCCATGATCCTCTGCCCTGTTTCATCATCGCTGATAGTCTACAGGTGTCACTCATTAGCCTCATTAGCTCACCCTATATAAACCCGGTTCACACTGGCATTGATTTCTAAGTCTTGCTAGTGTCAACTGTGTTTCTAAGCCTTGTTTCTTCCATGTCTTGGTTTCTGCTCTTGTTACGCTGCCTGTTTTTGGATTAGCCTTTAGCCTGTGATTTTTGCTCTGTTGTTATTGTCTGGACTGATACCTCTGTATATGATTGTGGATTACCCCTTCATTAAATATATTGCCTTTGGATCCTCTACCTTCGTGTCACCGTGCAGTTCATGACTGCTGCATACTGTATACAGTGCTGAGAAATTTAAACTAGTAACAGTTTAAAACTAGCACTAAGTATTGACATCGAGGTTCAACTGCTCCTCGGACAGCAGGAGTTTGAGTCTGACTGAAGGTACTTTCCTGCTCCTGTTCTCCTCCTGCTTCTCCTGCTGGTTCCTGCCTCTCATTCTACTGTCCTGACCATTAAAGGTGAAAAACCTGGATGTAATAAAAGAAGGAAAGAGCCACTGAGTGATAAAATGCTCCTGTACTGGAGTCTTGAAAGAGGTTACAGCGAGACAAAGAGATCTCCCATATTTCTCACAACACATTCTCAAGACCAGAAAGAATCATTTAGAAAAGTCTCACAAGCGTCTCCTGACGTCTCAGCAGTGTCTCTCGCTTCTCCAGCGTCTCTTTCAGAGGCCTTCAACATCGACACCGAACATCCACTGAGATTTAACGGCACGCCAGAAGATTTCTTTGGTTACAGCATTTATCAGACTGAGTTTGGAAACCAGAAACAGTGAGTCAGACACACACTGGTTGCTAGGGTGTTCTGTGTGGTTGCTAGGTGTTTTCTTGTGTGTCTGATTGATTGTGTGATGTGTTTCTCAGGATCATTGTTGGAGCTCCATTAGAAGGAAACTCAACAGGGGAGATGTACAGCTGCTCTGCAGATCTGCAGTCCTGCAAACGGCTGCAGCGGCCAGGTATCAGCTTCACAGCCCATCTATCAGTGACTGCTGTGGACTTTCACTGCTTTATACTGAGCTGATGACACTCCTCTCTCTCTCTCTCTGCTGGGGTTTGACAGGTTCAGAGAGTATTATATCATTAGAAATCTGCTGAATAGTGTGTCGTCTGGAGCCGATCCCAACGCTCGGAAAGCTCTGGTGATCATCACAGATGGAGAGCCCACTGAATCTGATGATAATAATGTCCTCAACAGATGTGATGAGCAGAATATCCTCCGCTATGTCATCGGGGTGAGTTTGCTTAAAGCTCAAGCATGTAATTTATTCTGTATAATCAGATAGTTTGGTGATTTTATGTCACAAGTCACAGAGAAATTACATTTACATTTAGTCATTTTGCAGACGCTTTTATCCAAAGCAACTTACAAATGA
>NW_015540969.1:38751-60187 GCF_001515605.1 Sinocyclocheilus anshuiensis
AGTAAGTAATATCTCTGTCTTATCCGAATTTAATAGGAGAAAATTATTGGTCATCCAATCTTTCACATTTTTAACACGCTCTGTTAGCTTAGATAATTTAGAAGTTTCATCTGGTAGAATAGATAAGGTAGAATTAAAATAGAATAGAAAGTGCTAGAGTTAGAGGGTCAAATAAAGGTGGAACAGATGTGTTTTTAGTAGTTTCTTGAAGATGGTTAAGGACTCAGCTGCTTGGATTGAGTTGGGCAGGTCATTCCACCAGGAGGGAACAGTTAATGAAAAAGTCCATGAAAGTGATTTTGTGCCTCTTTGAGATGGCACAATAATACGCCGTTCACTTGCAGAACGCAAGCTTCTAGAGGGCACATAACTCTGAAGTAATGAATTTAGGTAAAGGGGTGCAGAGCCAGTGGTGGTTTTGTAGGCAAACATTAATGCCTTTTTTATTTAATGTGAGCAACTACTGGTAGCCAGTGCAAATTGATGAACAGAGGTGTGACATGCATTCTTTTAGGCTCATTAAAGATTTATCTCGCAGCGGCATTTTGGATTAATTGTAGAGGTTTGATAGAAGTGGCTGGAAGACCTGCCAAGAGAGCATTGCAATAGTCCAGCCTGGATAGAACAAGAGCTTGAACATTTTGATAAAGTGATGGGTTTGTTGAAACCTCAAGCAGTTTTGTCTTAGCCAGGTTGAGTTGAAGGTGATGGTCGGTCATCCAGGAAGAAATGTCTGTTAGACATGCTGAGATGCGAGCAGCTATCGGATCTATCGGATCATCAGGATGGAATGAGAGGTAGAGTTGAGTGTCATCAGCATAGCAGTGATATGAAAAGCCATGTTTGTGAATGAAAGAACCTAGTGATGCCATATAGATAGAGAAGAGAAGTGGTCCAAGAACTGGGCCCTGAGGCACCTAAGTAGCTAGATGTTGTGACTTGGATGCCTCACCTCTCCAAGATACCTTGAAGGACCTATCTGAGAGGTAAGACTCAAACCCCTGGTGAGATGGAATAGGATCAAGCGGACAAGTAGTAGGATGATTGGAAAGGATGAGTTTAAAGACTTCTGCCTCAGAGAGTGGTGAGAAGGATGAAAACGAGTGTATGTTTGCTGGTAAGCTGTGTTTGACAGTTTGTGGTGTGGAAAACTGTGCACTGAGGTTTGTAATTTTATTAATGAAGAATGTGGCAAAGTCGTCAGCTGTTGTGTACATTAAGCTCAGTAGGATTTTGTGTTTTGCGCCATACTCTTTCTGCAGCTCTGAGCTTAGAACGATGCTCACGGAGAACATCAGATAGCAGAAGAGGTGGTACAAGCTGGCCTGGAAAACAAGGGGCAGACACTAAACAAGACGTAAGAGTGGAGCAGTAAGTATCAGTAGCACTGTTAACATCAAGAGATGATAACTGTTCAGGGGAAGGAAGCAAAGATGAAACCATAGCAGATAGCCGGGAGGGTGAGAGAGAGCGTAGGTTATGTTGAAAGATGACATGTAGAGGGGTATGCGTTGTGTCAGGAACCATGTTGAGGTTAAGAGTGAGGAGGAAGTGATCCGAGGTGTGTAGTGGAGTAACCAGCACATGATCAGTGGAGCAGTGTCATGTGTAAATAAGGTCCAGTTGGTTGCCTGATTTGTGAGTAGCCGTAGTTAACACTCGCTTGAGATCAAAAGAGGCAAGCAGAGTGTGGAAGTCTGCAGCCTGAGGTTTATCTAGGTGGATGTTGAAGTCTCCAAGCATAACTAGTGGAGTACCATCCTCAGGAACGTTTGAGAGCAGCACATCTAATTCTTCCACGAAGTTACCTAGTGGTGCTGGGGGTCGATAAACAACTATAAAATGGATTTTAAGAGGGTGGATAATAGTGGCTGAATGTGATTCAAAGGAGCTGTTAATACCCAGAGAAAGTAAAGCATTACATTTCCAATCATTAGAGATAAGCAGACCAGTACCTCCACCTCTTCCAGTCAGACGGTGGGAGTGGGGAAAATGAGAAATTATTGGAGAGTGCTGCAGGTGTAGCATTGTCCTCTGGTTTGATCCATGTCTCTGTCAGGGCCATGAGGTTTAGTCTCAAATGACTTGTAATAGAAGTAATAAAATCTTCTTTGTTTACTTTCTTTTTCTATTGGTCTCTGGAATTGCCAGTCTGCTGTAGTGTATTAGTAGACATAGGCAAAGTGCGCAGGTTGTTAGGATTGCGCTGCCTACAGTGTGTGATGCATGGTTTGCGAGTGGTAGTGATAGTAGGGATCTGGAAACACAGTAAGAATTGGATATAAAAACTGAAAACAGAAGGGAAACAAGTAGTAGGGAAGAGAATGATTCAAAAGCGATACTTATGTCCCTTGCCGGTTTCCCTGCTCGGTGGAGTCGAACGGTAGAGTTGATGGTCTTTACACTCTTCGGGCTTCACACAAGTGCTGCCGCGGTATACAAAGCTTTTTATATTCGTCTAACAAAACTCAAATTGAATTCAGCTGGACACACTTTCCTGTTTATCACAACAAATGGCCAATCAAAGCGCACAACACTGACAAGGTACGCGATACAGTACGAGACCAAACGCGATTTCAGCACGTCTCCACACAGTAAGCAAAACAAGCGTTTCCTAGCAACGACTACTGCGCTAAACATTGAGACAACAAATAAATACACTTACGAGCTGCTTTAAACTAAAAATTACACACTGTTTTTCAGGTGGGTAAGGTTAGTTTAACCACACTCAGTCAGCTGGCATCAGAACCAAAACAGAGCAACACCTTCTACATTCAAGAGTACAGTGGACTTGACAACCTGCAAGAAAAGATCTACAACATTATAGGTAAAATGTACATGTACAGAAAATGGACACTAAATAAAAGTTTTTAAATGGAAGCAGCTAATGAAGAATCCACAGATGATTGTAAAAGTTTTCCTTCCGTGTTTCAGGGTCAAAGGAAGCTCACGGCAGAGACAGACAGAGAGAGTTATCACAGAGTGGATTCAGTGTCGTCTACCAGGAGGTTAGAAATATGAATGATATAAAGTAAATTTTAACTTATTTTATTATTTTTGTTGATGCAAGGTTTCCAGAGCTAGAGTTTGCAAGCCTCTGGGGGTTCTTGAGGGAACTGCAGGGCGTTTGTGAGTTGATGAAAAGCTAGTAATTAATATAAGCGCAAAAAATTCAAATGTAAAAAATGTTTTTAAAACAAAACAATAAAAAAAAAATTGAAATAATTTATCAATTTACCTGCATGTCTTGTGAACATTAACCATTATTCCGAGAACTGTGAACATGAATTTGCCGTTTGCGGTCATGAAATGCTCAGTTTCATCAGCAGTTAGTTCTCACCACAGTTTTGAAAATGCTCAGAAAGTGGCTTTCGTTGAGTTAAGAGTCGCCAGTAGGGATGTAGCGATGCACCGCGAGCCGGTTGAAAATCTATACAAATATGCAAGGATTCAAATCAGTTGAGATATTAAACTAATCATGATACAGTTGGGGGCAGGAGTTTATATGAATGTGTCTCTGAGGGGAACTGACTGTCTTTAGAAAAGTTTAGATTATATTTTCTTTTCATCTTGTCTCTGTATAATGCATAATAAAGCAGTGTTCATAAGCGCCACCTGCTGTCAGGGAGTGAATCTGCGTCTCATTCAGCTCGTCTGCTGTTTCTGTCTCGTTCAGATGTTTTATGTAGCATAATTTCACAGTTAACATCAGACCAATCTGTTTTTGCTTTAATCTAATTTAGATTAAAAACTGCTCATGCATCATGTATGCAGCTGCATCTTTGTTTGGATCGTGATTTTACATATAGAAGATGGGGCCGAGCATGGCAGCTGTGTTGCGAGCGCCGAGTAAACTCTGCAGTTTTTCGTTTGTTTTACTTGTTATTTTATTGTTCTACGTGTTGGGTGTTGTTAGTATAACTGTCTACGATAGACACACGCTTTTAAACATTGGTTCCTACGTCGCGCAATGCAAACCAGACTTTGAGTTCTTGAATGCCGGCGCTTTGTTTACAGACACCGCATAAGAGCCCTTTGTCTGGGCCGCACGGTCACGACCGAGAACACGCCGCCGGAAAAGGGGGAAGAGAGCCGGCGTCCTCTCCCAACCATTTTGCTGGCTAACGATCAGTCATTGGACAACAAACCCTGTGAACTGTGGGCACGCATCTCATACCAATGAGAAACAAGGGACTGCTGCATTATTTGCCTCACAGAAACCTGGATGTCTGCAGAGGTTCCAGACTCAGTCATCGAGATTACGGGGTTCTCCGTGCACCGCTCGGACAGAACAAAAGAGCTCACAGGGAAAAGCACAGGTGGGGGCGTTTGTTTCTTTATGAACAGCTCGTGGTGTGATGACGGAACCTACACTCTATTATATCCTTCTGCTCCCCTGATCTGGAATTTCATATGCTTCTGTGTCAACCATTCTGGCTACCGAGGGAATTTACAGCGATCATAATCATAGCTGTTTACATTCCCCCCTCAAGCCAACACAGACTAGGCACTCACGGAACTGTATGGGAATATAAGTGAGCAGGAAACCGCGTACCCAGATGCGGCGTTTATAGTTACGGGGGACTTTAACAAAGCCAACTTCAGAACAATAACTCCAAAATATTTTTAACACATTACCATCAACACACGTAGTGATCGTGCACTGGACCACTGCTACTCTCCTTTCCGGGACGCCTACAAAATCCCTCCCCCGCCCACCTTTCGGCAAATCGGATCACTCTTCCATTCTGCTCCTGCCTGCTTATAGGCAGAAACTGAAACGGGAAGCACCCGCCCTCAGGACAATTCAATGCTGGTCGGACCAATCAGACGCTATACTACAGGACTGTTTTGATCACGTGGACTGGGACATGTTCCGGGCAGCGTCTGATGACGACATAGAGGCATACTCAGATACTGTAACATGTTTCATCAGGAAGTGCGTAGAAGATGTAGTGCCGACAAAAACAATCCGCATCTACCCCAACCAAAAACCGTGGATTAATAGCGATGTTCGAGCAGCCTTGTCAGCGCGGACATCTGCTTTTAAATCCGGAAATGCTGACGATCACAAACAAGCCAGTTACGATCTCGGGAAATCCATCAAAGCTGCAAAAAGACAATATAAAAACAAAGCTGAAGAACAATTCAACACCAACAATGTAAGAAGCATGTGGCAGGGCATCAATAACATAACCGACTTTAAAGGGAATAAACCAGCTACTGTGAACATTGCCGCCTCTCTACCGGATGAGCTTAATAACTTTAATGCTCGTTTCGAGGCTCACAACACCGCCCACACAGAGAGCGCTCCCGCGGCTGCTGCAGAAGAGGTGAGAGCACTCTCCGTCTCTGTCGCGGAGGTAACCCGATCCTTCCGACGGGTGAATATCCGCAAGGCTGCGGGTCCTGATGGCATCCCAGGCCGTGTGCTCCGAGCATGCGCATTCCAACTAGCCGGTGTTTTCACAGACATTTTCAACCTCTCCCTCTCTCTGTCTGTGGTTCCCTCGTGCTTCAAAAAATCCACCATTGTGCCCATACCAAAGAAAAATAAAATCACATGCTTGAATGACTGGAGGCCCGTTGCTCTTTCACCCATCTTCAGCAAGTGTTTTGAGAGACTCGTCAGAGAATACATCTGCTCTGTGCTGCCTGCCTCACTGGATCCGCTACAATTTGCATATCGTAGTAATCATTCTACAGACGATGCTATTGCTTTCACTCTACACACTGCTCTCTCCCACCTGGAAAATAAGAACACCTATGTGAGAATGCTGTTTGTGGACTACAGCTCAGCATTTAACACCATAGTGCCTGCCACACTCGTTGAGAAGCTCCAGAATCTGGGACTAAACAGATCTCTGTGCAGCTGGATCCTGGACTTCCTGACGGGCAGAAGTCAGGTGGTCAGAATGGGCAACAATACTTCATCCCCGCTGACCCTCAACACTGGTGCTCCTCAGGGCTGCGTCCTCAGCCCACTCCCTGTACACACATGACTGTGCAGCCACACACAGCTCCAACATCATTGTCAAATTCGCTGACGACACAACGGTGATAGGCCTGATCACCGACAACGATGAGATGGCCTACAGAGAGGAGGTGAGCACCCTGACTAAATGGTGTCAGGAGAATCATCTCTCACTCAACATCAACAAGACCAAGGAGCTGGTGGTGGATTTCAGGAGACAGAGCAGAGAACACACACCCATCACCATCGACAAGACACCTGTGGAGCGGGTAAACAGCTTTAAGTTCCTCGGCGTTCACATCAGTGAGGATCTCACATGGTCTACACACACTAATGCAGTGCTGAAGAAGGCACATCAACGCCTTTTCTTCCTGAGAAGGCTGAGGAAGTTTGGCATGAGCCCCAGCATCCTCAGAACATTCTACACCTGCACTGTGGAGAGCATCCTGACTGGCTGCATCACTGCCTGGTTTGGAAATGGCACTGCTGGCAACCGCAAAGCTTTGCAAAGGGTCGTGCGAACTGCCCGCCACATTGTTGGAGGTGAGCGATGTCCAAGCAATAATAAAAGGACTATAATAATTTATAATTTGTCTTAAATCTAATTTTGTAAAAAAAATAAAATAAATAATAGAATAAAAAATAGTGAGAAAATCGTGAAAATATGGTGAAATCAGTATCGTGAATCAAATCACATTGTGAGTTGAGTGAATCGTTACATCCCTAGTAACTGGTTCCCACAAATGCACACGGCAATTCACCATTACATGTGACAAAAGAAACCTGTATTATACATGGTTTTGTAAGCTTACATATCCTGTGACAACTACTGTATGATTTAATCCACAGCCATTTGCCTTACTCTGCATCGACAGTAGATATGAACACGCCTTTGCATTTTTAATAACTTTTGACAAATCTAAGTAGTTTAATCGGTTACATCAAGGAGCTCTGAAGATCAGTTACACTCACGGGATGGATGGATGGTGTTTGTGTTGAACACTGTGTTGAGTCTATAGAGGAGAATTCATGCCACACAGAAACTCCTACAGGTGCATCTTAATAAATTAGAATGTCGTGGAAAAGTTCATTTTATAAACACTCACTTGCGATGCATGAATGATTCTCTCACTTACTGTACACGATCTCACATGTGAATAAGAAGCGTCTTCTCATAGGATATGGACACACTGTCTCATGAATAGAGACACCAATGAGTCATCAATATACTATAGGTGTAAGAAAAGTCACAACTGTAAAAAGTCAAGTAAATAAAGCATTCAAAAAGAGAGAAAAAAAATATTTTAAACCTAATTTTTCAAAATAATTGTCTCCTACAATTAAATAAATAGATGCTAATGAATAGATCTTCTATGAACTGCAACACTTAAAAAAAAAAAAAAAATCTCTGATAATGTAGTTTGGTATTAGTCAGTGCTTTGAAAGCAGAGCTGGTTGAGACACACTCATGGCTTGTGCTGAACGTGATGCGAATTGTTGACTGCCAAGAGCATGAAACCAATAAAATGTATGAAATATTTGGAAACCCGTCACAGTCTTGTCATTGCCTTAAGCCCTAAACACACTGCATGATTTTCGGCTGTCCCAGATGAAAGATTGGCATTGTGAAACAATCGTGGTGATTTCTGTGATCGTGGTTGATAATCGGTGGTCCCGTGTCATACAGTGAGAGAGGTTCAAAGACGGCCGTTGTCACAGTCTTGCGACCAAAGATAGCCTACGATCAAACTCAGCATGATCATCGCACAGCATGTTTGCTGCTACGACCCACGTCTACTTGTAACGATCTGACTTATCGGCCGAATTACATGGATTTAAAATGGGGTCAGATTAAACTGTGTGAGATAAAATAAGTGCTTTAAAAAGATGAGACAACAACAAAAGTAGAATTAATAACTAGTGTATTTACATAATGCACAAGGAACTTAAAACAACACAATAAAACTAGAATAACTTAGGCTGTTAAAAGTAGATTGTCCATTCAAATCGTACCCTAAAACAGTCCTTAAGAATCCCAGTGTGTTGAAGTCCCAAGGTAAAAGTGTCCAGCGGTGTATATACAATCCAAAGAAAATGATAATCCAAAATGAGTGAGATACTGGAATGGTAAGTCCACAAACAACTCCACAATCCAGCGAGTAGTTGTTTGGTCAATGACCCTGATTGTTTGACATGCTGCTTGCTTTGTACTGGTTTACTTCCTTATTCCTGTCATGTGATTGACCACATGACAGGCAGACCCATGAACATTTTAAAGACATACATCAAATAATTAAGAGGATTAAAATGGCTAAGACAACATGTAAAACCATTAAAACTCAAATATATAGATAAAAAAACCATCTTAATATATACTGAGTGGTAAAAACATGTGTCTTTGTGTGGCAGTGTCACATACTGACAGGCCAATAAATATGCGACATAAAAATCAACGCAACATGGTGTTAAAACATAAAACTGCTTACTTCAAGCTCTTTTCCCTTCCTCTTTCACAGCTTCCACTTTTATCAGCACACATAAAAGCTACAACTGCCAAAGTGTGATTCGTCATGCTTTTTTTGCTTACCACTAGCGCATGCTGATGACGTTTTATTCTTCTTTAGTAACATGCATTGTAGCCTACGAGTCAATAGGTGTTATCATCGTACAGTCTGCATACATGTCGTACCCAAGTTTATCAGATCCATGTCGCACAGTGTGATTTTCAATGATCTTATAGGATTGCTAAAATTGTGCAGTGTGTAGAAGGCTTTAGTCTTCCCTGTTTGACCTAGTTTTCCCTCATGTGTCTGATTAGTTATCTCCAGAGGTGGACAGTAGTGAAGGATTTTTACTTTACTCAAGTACAATGATAAAGTACAGATACTTTTTAAGAGTGTTTTTCTTTGGAAAACGTTTACTTCACTACATTCCAAAGCATAATGTCATACTTTTTACTGCACTACATTTCATAAATAAAAGTAGTTTTTTTACTTTAATACTTAAGAACATTTCAAATGTAGTACTTTCTTGTACTCAAGTAAAACTTTGAATTACTTTTACTTGAGTAAAAGTAAGAAAGTACTAGATTTCTAATGTAACTAAGTATTAAATGATATTTAATATGAAACATAGTGCAGTAAGAAGTACACTATTATGCTTTGGAATGTTAGTGTTAATAAAAGTTTTCTAAAGAAAAACACTGATAAAGTACAGACACTTGAAAAGTACTTTTACAGCAGAGTAAACATACTTCACTACTGTCCACCTCTGGTTCCCTTTCATGGGAACTTCGAACTGCGTCCTCTAGGGGTCTCAATGGGGGGGGGAACGCCTCGTCGTGACCCGTGTCTGAAGCATACATTGAAAAAACACCAACTCGTTGGCCGGCGACAGCCATGACGTCACTACCGGTGCGACTATAGTATAAATAGGCGCCGGGAGCACACATACTCAGGGAACCATGGTTACATAAGTAACCTGAGACGTTATCTCTCTCACCTGTCATTGTTAATTGTTAGTCCTCTGTCTTATTTAAACCCTGTGTTTGCTCCCAGTGTTTGTCTGGTCTCGTCTATGCTTAATGTGGATAACGTGGATTGTACCCTGATCGTTGGCTTATTAAATATTATTGAACTCTTCTTCGTTTTTATTGGATAGTTACACACACCACTCGTGACACAATCAAAATTATTGTATTTTTCTTATTCAGTCTATGTCATGTTAATTTTAAATATTGCTATCTATGCAGTTTGTGGTACTGTCGATGCATTTCTTTTTAATCTAAATAAATGTAAATGCAGTTATTTTTTATGTAAATAAAATGGTTGTTTTTAAGGACATTTTTTTTTACGATGCAATCTAATAACCAACATTGGGTCTCCATTTGAAGTAAAATCTGATACTGGTATATTTGCTGCTAAACATCAGTCCAAACTCAAAGAGCTGTCACTAACCTCGAACATTGTGAGATCCAGGGACTGATTCTTTCTCAGAAGTGATCATTGTAGAGACCAGTGCTGCGTGAAAACAGCTGAATCGAGGTAAATCTGTACACACTGACTCCTGGAATTTTATTAAAACAGCCAATCAGATCAGAACTGCTGTTTTCAGAAGTCTGTTTAATGTAGTCTGTGTAAAATGCAAATGGTTGGTACTCTGCGGCTGCTGAGACTGCAGTGTTTGATGCAGGGCTCTGTGATCGTGGGTTCGGTCGGATCAAATGACTGGCGTGGAGCTCTGTATGAAGTGACGGGATCAGGATCTGAATTCAGACAGACAGAGATCATCGATCCAGCTGTAAATAAAGACTCGTACATGGGTATGTTGGAGTGTTTGTTCTTGTGTGATGTGAAGAGTTTGTGTCTGTTTTAATCATGCTGATGGTGTTCAGGTTACTCTACTGTGCTGGGAATGAGACGTGGCGTCTCTCTTCTGTTCTCTGGGGCGCCGCGAGCCGAACACACGGGTCTCGTGACCCTCTTCACCAAGAATGAAAGCACATGGACAGTGACGAGCAACACCAATGGAGAACAAGTCAGTGAAAAACCCTCAGAAACAATATTATCTCTCTCCACCGGTGAGACCAGGGGCTCCCAAACCTACAGTCCACAAAGAAGATCAGCAGACTCCTTCAAACACACACACTCTTATGAGATTGTGTTTCACCAATTAACCAAAAAATTGACCAAATTAATTTGTATTCTGTAAATATAAACAAATTTTGATTTTGATGGCTGCAAAAAAGTTTTTCCCAAATAGTTGGGACAGAGGCATGTTTACCACTGTGTCACATCAACTTTCCTTTTAATTACAATGTTTAAGTTTTTGGGAATTGAGGATACTAATTGTTAAAGTTTTGCAAGCAAAGTTTTTGTCCAATTTTGCTTGATACAAGACTTCAGAAGCTCAGCAGTCTGTGATCGTCATGGTCTGATTCTCCTTTTCATGACTGTTCTTACACTTTCAATAGGGGACAGATCTGGACTGCAGTCTTGTACATTTACTCTGTTTCTATGAAACCACGCTCTTGTAGCACATGCAGAATGAGACATGGCATTGTCTCGATCTAATAACCATGGACTTCCCATGAAAGACTTCATCTTGATGGCATTATATATCTCTGTACAATACCGATATATACCCCCATGTCAATGGTACCTTCACACATAGGCCAGTCACCCAAGCCGTTTGCTCTGCTGCACCCCGTACCATGACAGACGTTTGCTATTGCATCTGTCGCTGGTGAAAGTCTGGATGGTCCCTTTGGTCTTTGGGACTGAGAACTCAATGTCAGTTTTTCCTAGTGGACTCATCTGAGCACAGCACACACTTTTTGACTATCAGAGATGAGCTCTGGCCCAGAGAACCCCGCGGCATCACTGCATACAGCTGATGTATTGCTTTCTCCTTGAGTAACAGAGATTCAAGTTGCATTTCTTGATGCAGTGGCAGACTGTTTTAAGTGACAGCGGTTTTCTGAAGTGCTCCTGAGCCCATGTGGCTATATTTAACACCGCAGCATGACGGTTTCTTATGCAATGCCATCTGAGGGGTCAAAGGTCAAGCACATTCACCTGAGGTTTCCTGTCTTGCCCCACACAGAAGAGATTTCACTGGAGTCCCCAAATCTTTTCACAATATTATTTATGGTAGTTGGCGAAAGACCTAAATTCTTTGCAATTTTGCATTAAGAAATTAGATTTTTGTTTGACAAAATTAAATTTTGATATTCTATAACCTTTTCACTTTTATTTTTGCCTCATTTAAGTTGGTCAGTCAAAACATTGGAAATATTTTTTTTGTTTGTATTTTTGTCAAAGATAATTAACAAATCACAGATTCTTGATTTCACTGCATTTTACAAAATATCCTAACTTTTCTGATTTGGGGTTGCAAGTTTTCAAATACCTCTTCAGTTTCTAGCCAGTATTATGTGACATTGTGTTTGTGAAGCAGAAGAACATGTTGTTTTCATATTTCTTCTATGAAAATCAGGCTGTAAAAGCATGTGCTAGAATGCAGTTCCATTCATTTTGATTAATTTCTGTCATCAGATTGGCTCATATTTCGGGGCGTCTCTGAGTCTGTTGGATGTGGATTCTGATGGAAACTCGGATTTCCTGCTAGTCGGAGCGCCATTATTTGACCAGTCTCAGCCGAGGGCTGAAGGGAGGCTGTACGTCTACGCTTTATCAGAGCAGGTACGCACAGATTCATGACTATTATTATGATCTTCATGAACAAGCTTCTGCCTGTAACTGGAAGGCTGCTAGACGTCACCATTGTGTTACTCCATTTGGATTGCTGTTGTAATAGGTTCCTATGATGTGAAAGTCGTGGAAATTGCAGTGGTGCTGGTCATGTGCTGATGAAGAAATATTCTGTTCACATTTTCAGAAGTATTTTCAGAAAATACTGAATGTGAGCCAGTCAACCACGGGTAGATTTGCTACATCTTTGGCTTCACTAAAGGACCTGAATGGAGACAGTCTGTCAGATGTGGCAGTCGGGGCACCGCTGGAGAATGAAGGAGTCGTCTACATCTACCTGGGTGACAGGGCGCATGGCATAAACCCTGAACACGCTCCTCAGGTGAGAGTTTGCTGTGCTTCCATCAATCCCAAACGCTGTGTTTGTGCTCACATTTAACCCAGAAACCCAGACGAGCTGAAAGTTCACAGATAAACAGACAGATAAACCTGCACAATGATGAGCCGCTTTGACATAGTAGATCTGTGTGTGTGTGTGTGTGTAGCGGATCCCAGCCCGGTCAGTTCTGCCCGGTCTGCAGCAGTTTGGAGTGTCTCTGTCTGGTCAGATGGACATGCATGATGATAATCTGACAGATATTGTGATCGGAGCACAAGGAGGGATCGTCCTGCTAAAGTACGTCATTTCACAACACATTTAAAAAATAATGTAAAGATTCTCTAACCAACTCAACACAGGATCATCTATGGGTTAGACATCAGTGAGCAGTTTTTAAAGTAATCTTTACTTTGTAGAATAAATGCAATGTGTAAAATCTATTAGGTGTCAGCCTAGTCAGTCTGACTGTCTGATATCATGAGCTATTTACTCTTTTCTCTCTTCTCAGGGCTCGGCCTGTGATTTCTGTTTCTGCGCAGCTCAGGTTCAGTCCAAAGGAAATCAGTCTGAACTACTTTGAATGTCCGCGTCACAACGCATTTAATGCATTTAATCTCACGTCATGTTTCACGGTGACTGAGAGGACCAGCAGCACAGGTAACATCAATGAAGTTTTAGAGAGTCTCTCTTTTACATGAAGAATATGGCCTCCATGTCTTACCCCCTCATGTCTCTCAGGATCTCTGGAGAAGAGCCTGAATGTTTCTCTGAATCTGAATGTGGATGTGGTACGAGAAATGAATCGAGGATTCTTCGATCAGAGGAATGTGTCGTCCAGGACGCTGCAGCAGTCATTCCTGCTGGATTCTGGGTTCTCCTGTTTCAGCTTCTCCATCTTCATGCTGGTATGTGTCATCTGTCACAGCTTCAGCCAGTCGCAGCAGCTTTGGTCTGACGGTGAACGTTGTGTTTGTTTCAGCGCTGTGTTGCAGATACAGTATGTCCTCTGAAGATACGAATGAATTATTCACAAACTGAGATGTTGTCTGGAAACTCTACGGCTGTTCTTGACGTCCACAGCAGGACAGAGGAGCATGTCGAGGTGAGCTGATCTTCACACATCTCAATTTAAACTCTATAGGCTTATTAGACATAGTGATGGGAGAAATAAAGCATTTGAAACTCAGAATTGAGTGAACAAATTGCTTCACAAAATGATTCACTATTTCAAGGCAATCGAATCAGTGTCACACTGGTGACACCTGTTGGTCAACGCAATCTAAATGCAATGCGAACTCAGACAAAACATGCTTAAAGACACCCTTTACAAGCCAATTGCAAATGTTTTATGAAAGTAAGCTATTAAATATAATCTACAAATCAACAAATACCATTAAACATGTAGTGTCTGTATGTGTTCTTTTATTAAAGTCACGATTGAGGTTGTGACAGATATTTTCTTCCATATTGAAATGGATTATCAAAAAAGTAAAAGAGTGCAGGGCAGGCAATTGGTTCAGTTCACGGGTTGTTGATTGGATGGTGCCAGTTCTGAAAGTAATTTTGCAGTCGACTAAGAAATGGGTGGGGTTTAAGTGACTACATGATTTACATTTAATAATTTAGCAGAAACTTTTATCCAAAGCCACTTACAAATGAGGAGAACGATAGAAGCAGTCAGACCAACAAGAGAGCAACAGTATACAAGTGCTGTGACAACTCTCATTTAGTCTAACACAGTACACATAGTACGTTTTTATTAAAAAAAAAATAGAATAGAATAGGTAAGTGCTAGTATTAATTGGTCAGGTACTGGCAAAAAATATGTGTCTTTAGATGTTTTTTGAAAATGGCTAAAGACTCAGCCGCTGGAATTGAGATAGGGAGGTCGTTCCAGCAGCTGGGCACAGTCCAGGAAAAGGTCCATGAGAGCGATTTTGTGCCTCTTTGGGATGAACCACGAGGCGTCGTTCACTTGCAGAATGCAAGCTTCTGGAGGGCGCATAAGTCTGAACTAGTGAGTTTAGGTATATCGGTGCAGCGCCAGTGGTTGTCTTGTAGGCAAACATCAGTACTTTGAATTTGACATGAGCGGCTATTGGCAATAAGTGCAAACTGATGAAGAGAGGTGTGATGTGAGCTTTCTTCGGCTTGTTGAAGACCACTCTCGCTGCTGCATTCTGGATCAGTTGCAGAGGCTTGATAGTACATGTGGGAAGGCCTGCCAAAAGAGCATTACAATAGTCCAGTCTGGAGAGAACAAGAGCTTGGGAAAGCAGTTGTGTGGCTGTTCTAATAGGAAGGGTCTAATCATCCTAATGTTGTATAAGGCAAATCTGCAGGACCGGGCTGTTGTAGTACCGTTGGTCTGTGAAGCTTAACTAATCATCAATCACAACTCCTAGCTTTCTGGCTGTCCTGGAAGGAGTTATGGTTGACGAACCCAGCTGTATAGAGAAGTTGTGATGAATTGCTGGGTTGGCTGAGACCAATTCTGTCTTAGCAAGGTTGAGTTGAAGGTGATGGTCCTTCATCCAGGCTGCAATGTGAACAGCTACCGTCGGATCATCTGGTTGGAATGAGAAGTAGAGCTGGGTGTCATCAGCATAGCAGTGATATGAAAAGCCATGCTTCTGAATGATAGATCCTAATGATGTCATGTAGATGGAGAAGAGAAGTGGTCCAAGCACAGAGCCCTGAGGAACCCCAGTAGCAAGAAGTTGTGACTTACCTTACTAAGGACCTACCTGAGAGGTAAGACTTGAACCACTGTAATGCAGTTCCTGAGATGACCATCTTCATGAGGGTGGACAGGAGCATCTGGTGGTTAACTGTGTCAAAAGCAGCAGACAGATCCAACAAGATGAGTGCTCGTGAGTGAGCGCAGGTATAACTGAAGAAGAAATGGCCTAAAGGAAGTGAGTGGGGATAGGATCAAGCAGACAGGTAGTAGGATAATTGGAAAGGATAAGTTTGGAAACGTCTGCATCCGACAGTGGAGAGAAGGTGGAGAGAGAACACTATATTAAACACTATACACAGTGTATTGTAACCCGAAGGTTGCGGGCTCGAGGCTCAGGTCCAGCAGGAATTGTTGGTGGAGGGAGTGAATAACCAGCACTCTCTTCCACCCTCAATACCATGACTGAGTTGAGACCATTGAGACCACCGAACCCCCAGCTGCTCCCTGGGCGCCACAGCAATATGGCTGCCCACTGCTCCAGGTGTGTTTTCATGGTGTGTGTTCACTACTGTGTGTGTGCACTTGGATGGGCTAAATGCAGAGCACAAATTCCGATTATGGGACACCATACTTGGCCACACTTCACTTTCACTTATGAAGTTTTTGTCAGTTTGTGGTGTGGAGAATTGGCCACTGATGGTTCTTGTTTTATTTAGAGAGACGTGACGTGGCCAAGTATGGTGAAACATACTCGGAATTAGTGGTCTGCATTTATACCCATCCAAAGTGCACACACACAGCAGTGAACACACACACACCGTGAACACACACCTGGAGCAGTGGAGGTCAGCCATGTATGCTGCGTCCCCCGGGGAGCAGTTGGGGGTTCGGTGCCTTGCTCAAGGGCACCTCAGTCGTGGTATTGAAGGTGGGAGAGAGCGCTGTAATTTCCCTCGCCCCCCCTACAACCCCTGCCGGTACGAGACTCGAACCCACAACCTTTGGGTTATGAGTCCGACTCTCTAACCATTAGGCCACGACTTCCCAAGAATAAGAGTATTCTTTAGGAAGAATATTGCAAAATCGTCAGCTGTAAGATTTATGTTTACATTACGTTGTGCCAGCCAATCACCACAATTTGTCATACTCGATCATGGTTTAGAGTATCGATATATCTGCCCTTTCCAATGAATATGACAACACAGAGTAATCTCAGACAACTTAATCCAGATATTTTAATCTAATCCGCTAACTTGTTTGACAAAACTAATTAGCCAGACATTAAATCATTTATCAGGATTAAAAGATCTAGCATCTGTCAAATTATCTCAGATGCATTAAGCGAGGTACAAAGAACGGAACCTCCGGAAACAGGAGAAAAACCACACAAGGGAATCAGGAACAATGACTGACAAAAGACAGCTGAAACACAGGGGTATATATAAACAAGTAAACAAGGGTAACAAGGGTAACTCTTAATTTTCTAAAGCCTATAGCTCCAAAAGTTGGACACTTAGAGGAATGGAACCGGTGTCATCTACACACAGACTGCTGGAATACAAAAACATTGTTTTAGGTCGAGCTCGATTTGTGAAAACTTTCACAATCGCAGAACTTTCACAGTTCAGTTTGGGTCAGATGACCCTTTCCTGGGTCACTAATTCTGATTTGTGAAAATTTTCACAGTTCACTTTCACAGTTCACTACAGCTCAGCACTACAGGTCTGATCTATTTTCACAGATCAGAATAGTGATGTTAGTGATTTAGGGAAGGGTCAGCTGACCTGTAGTGAACTGTGAACGTTTTCACAAATCAGAATAATGATGTGCATGATTCAGGGAACCGTTATCTGACCATAACTGCACTGTGAACGTTTTCACAAATCAAAAAAGTGATGTAAAAGAATCAGGGAAGGGTTACAACACCGCACTGGGAAATTTTTCTGATCAGAATAGTTAAGGAGTGATTTCTGTCTCTTAAAGTTTCTGCAACATTCAAAAGTTCTGTAAAAGTTTCTCTTTTGTTGACCAGGTGCCGTTTCAGTGGAGCTGTAATTCAAACAACAGCTGTGTGGCCGATCTGAAGCTGAACTTCAGTTTTACGTGAGAAACAACTGATAAATAAATCAGACATGATATTAATCTTAAATATGATTGTAAATACTTCTGAACATTGGCATTCTTCATCAGGTTTTGGTTTTCTATTGAAATGACAGTTTGTTTTGCAGGAACGACACTTTAGTGGTGGTGAATCAAGCTCATTTCACGGTCCTCGTATCGCTGGCAAACCCAGGCGACGACTCCTACAACACCAGCATAGTGCTGTGTTACCCAGAAGGCCTCTCGCTCTCAAAATTTGATGCTATTAAGGTACAGCTGTCTGTGCGTCAAACTAAAGACTAATGAAGTAAAAACATCTAAACATCCTAAAAACAAGTTTTTCCTTAAATCAGTTTAGTTTTGAAGCATTACTGCTACATAGCATTCAGTCATTATGATATTCAGTCAATATGAGTTGATTTTGAATTGATGTAGCAAACAGCAGTAGCCTATTGCCGGAAATCAGAATAGCAATTTGAATGTGAAAAAGTATAATTGATATAAGCTAAAATTAAAAATATACATATTTTGACACTATTTTTATCTACGAAATCAACGTTTGTCAACACAGACTTTGAATGTTGGATTGACAGTCTAGTTTGAAAGGTTTTTTGTTAATGCATCACCTGTGCTGAATTTCTTTCAGTAAATTCCTCTTCCTGTCAATTCAGTTCAACTTCCTGTGGGGCGTGGCCAATTCAAATTCCAAAAGGCATACAATTCTGCACTAATACAGCGCTATTAATATATTTGTCAAAGAATAAAAAAAACATTAAAGGCAGAGTCTCTGAAAACTTTCTCTGAAATTCTAAATATGTTGTAATAGATCTGCTATACTGCTGCTGCTGGGGCAGAGCAGGTACCGAGACTTGCTACTGCCAATACATTCACAGATCTGCTGCTGTGAGCATGTAGGAAATACTGCTGCTGCACTTTTAACATATATGAAATGACTCCCATATATTACATGAAATCACCCTGTAGCAGATCTATACAGGTGGAGCTGGGGAAGGTGGAGGGTTTCTGATGCGCTCTAGCCAAGTATTTGAATGTTGTGCAGCAAGCTCATTGGCTGCTGATGCAAAAGAAACCAATCAGCTGCACCATGTGAGTAATCATGTGATTATATCAGATTGAGCTAGAACCTAGCAGACTGCACCATCTAGAGTTTCATGACAGAACTTTGTATAAATTGTGTGCGTGTTGAATAAACAGCTGAGTTGGACTTGAAGCAGCTGTTTTGATCGGGACAGCGGTGCTACGAACAGAACAACCTGCAGCATCAATCTACCGGTGTACCGTAGCGGCACCACAGTAAGACAGAATGACACACACACACACAGACAGATTCCACTTTTCTTTTCATACACATTTCCTGCATATGATTGCTATAGGTGTTAATTCAGTGGCAAAAATGATATCTTTAGTTGCTACTGCCCATGAACCCATGACCTTGGTGTTGCTACCAACATCTTTGGTTTCTACTGTATTCTAGACTCAGTTTCTGGGAACCTTCCGTGTGATGAAATGGGATTACGAGTGGTCTGACCGGATGGAGATGATGATGGGAAGTCGTGGCCTAATGGTTAGAGAGTCGGACTCATAACCCAAACGGTTGTGGGTTCGAGTCTCGTACCGGCAGGGATTGTAGGTGGGGGGAGTGAATGTACAGCGCTCTCTCCCACCTTCGATACCACGACTGAGGTGCCCTTGAGCAAGGCACCGAACCCCAACTGCTCTCCGGGCGCCGCAGCATAAAAATGGCTGCCCACTGCTCCGGGTGTGTGTTCACGGTGTGTGTGTGTGTTCACTGCTGTGTGTGTGCATTTTGGATGGGTAAATGCAGAGCACTAATTCGAAGTATGGGTCACCATACTTGGCCACATGTCACGTCACTGCCAACAGGTGAACGAGGTTAATTTATTAATTTGTTGTCAGGACTCTGTCATATCGATAATGTTATGCAGAGATCTGGGTTTACCATATAAGTCATGAAGGTTAAGATGAATGACTTTACTGCATTTCATGTTCATCTGTGAGTAAATTCTGTATGTTTGTTCACAGTGATAACAATGGAAACATGAGTGATACGGTGGTGAGGAGGAGCGTCCCGGTGCAGTTCGCCGTTGATCTGGCGATCAGTCTGTGAGTCACATTTATCAAAAACATCTGTCCTTCTTTTTCAGTTTGATCTGCTCTTCATCTCTGAATGACTGAAAACTCAACACAGGACATTTGATATGAAACTAATATCTAAATGTCTTGCTCTGTTCTGTGTTTCTCTTACTTTCTGTTTTAATGGCTTCATTAGAGAGACAAACAGCATTATTACCAGCTACCAACTCTATTACCAGCAGTTAACAAACTACGACAATAACATGATAAAAAATGTTTGACAGAAAAAGTTACTGAACAAAATGGTATTGTCTGTTTGTCAGAGTGGCTGAAGACTCTGTGACGTATCTGAACTTCTCTCTGGAGGACAGAGGTCCAAAACCTCTCAACATCATCTACAAGGTTTTTTAACTGGTTCATTGTAATAAAGTGTGTATCTTCACACTATTATCCTCAACAATTATTTGAAATAAAAGTATTTAATAATTTATTTTAATAAATGTACTTTGTCCAGTCTTTCACACACAACATTGATTCTTTGGTTTAGTGTTTTTTAACTTAAGGCTTAAAAAGGTTGGGAACCACTGAACTAATTTACAGATGTGACAAGGCAATTCTGAATGATCAGATTACTGTGTATCTGTGTGTTTGCAGGTGGAGAATCTGGGTGTTATAGGTCTGCCAGTGTCGGTCACGCTCACCCTGCCCTGTCAAACTACACATGTGATTTTAACAGCTCACAACTTCAGCATGCAGGAGGTGCATCACTCTTTCATCAGCTCATACCATCAAATTGTAATTTTTGTTGAAAAAACATCTGTTCTTCTCTCCAGAACTCGGTGCCGTGCAACTTCAAGCCAGAACGACGGGTAAGAGATCATATATGTGTCTTCTGTGACTGCTTGTCATTGCATGTTGATAGCAGGTGTAAAAGAACCTCAGACAGATGTTGCTAGTTGGTGTAAATGTCATTCACACTAAAAACAATAACAATAACTATAACGATAACTGTGATGATAATTATAACAATAATGATATCTATAATGAAAACTATATTGGCATCCAAATGTTATTGTTATAGTTATCATTCTTAGTGTGAATGGCCTTAAATAGATGAATTAGCAGTGCATAGTTTTGGTGCCAATAGTGCAAGTCTTTTTTTTCTATGCTGCTATTGTATCGGGAGTTGCAAAAACAACCAAAGCATGTTTAAATGATTTAAAATAGAAGTATAGCTTAAGTTTAAGACTCATTTTATCATAAACTGCACCAGATGTTTTATGTTTAACATTTTATTGCATTAAATCAGAGTTAGCTGGCAATCTTAAACAAAAGCATGTGTCAAGCTGGCGGTGATCAGATGACGACAGATTAGGAGTGATTCAGCTGCGCACTTGAAACAGACAATAAGACGCATTTTAATATCCAGATTTTATGTTCATATCAGTCAAAGATGATGTTCTTCAGACGGTCAACAGAGGGCAGCAGTGTGACCTCTGACCTTGTTAATATCTGTCACATTATTGACGTGAGCTGTTACATTCATGTTTATTGCCTCATTTTCATCACTGTTTAGTTCATTTCCCCTTAACGGTTTTCTGAAATTAACTCTGGTTTATTGCTATCAGTGTCTCAGTGTTTTGTTGATGTTTCAGGACAGTCACTGCGGGAAGTTTGAGTGTCATCAGTTTCATCTGCAGAAATCTTCAGTAGCTCACTTCAACCTGATGGCACACGCAGCTCTCCAGAATGTGAAGGAATGCAAGAGTGTAAGTGATAAATACACACCCGAACTACAGCACTGCACAATCACAAACACGTGAAACACACAACTGAACTACAGCGCTGCACAATCACAAACACGTGAAACACACATCTGAACTACAGCACTGTACAATCACAAACACGTGAAACACACCTGAATTACAGCACTGCACAATCACAAACACGTTATACACACCTGAACTACAGCA
>NW_015540969.1:60289-62831 GCF_001515605.1 Sinocyclocheilus anshuiensis
ACACACCTGAACTACAGCACTGCACAATCACAAACACGTTATACACACCTGAACTACAGCACTGCACAATCACAAACACGTGAAACACACACTTGATCTACAGCACTGCACAATCACAAACAAGTGAAACACACACCTGATCTACAGCACTGCACAATCGCAAACACGTGAAACACACACCTGAACTACAGCACTGCACAATCACAAACACGTGAAACACACACGCGAACTACAGCACTGCACAATCACAAACACGTGAAACACACACCTGAACTACAGCACTGCACAATCACAAACACGTGAAACACACACCTGAACTACAGCACTGCACAATCACAAACACGTGAAACACACACCTGAACTACAGCACTGCACAATCACAAACACGTGAAACACACACTTGATCTACAGCACTGCACAATCACAAACAAGTGAAACACACACCTGATCTACAGCACTGCACATTCACAAACACGTGAAACACACACCTGAACTAGAGCACTGCACAATCACAAACACGTGAAACACACACCTGAACTACAGCACTGCACAATCACAAACACGTGAAACACACAATTGAACTACAGCTGCACAATCACAAACACGTGAAACACACCTGAACTACAGCACTGCACAATCACAAACACGTGAAACACACCTGAACTACAGCACTGCACAATCACAAACACGTGAAACACACCTGAACTACAGCACTGCACAATCACAAACACGTGAAACACACCTGAACTACAGCACTGCACAATCACAAACACGTGAAACACACCTGAACTACAGCACTGCACAATCACAATCATGTGAAACACACACCTGAACTACAGCACTGCACAAACACGTGAAACACACCTGAACTACAGCACTGCACAATCGCAAACAGTTACAAAGTTTAAAAGCTGATGCTGATCCCAAACTGTTTCTTCTGCTGTAGAAATATTCCTTCTACGAGTTCAGGTGGGATTATGTCTTCAGTATCAGCGCTGAGCTCAACTACAACACGAGCCGCTACAACCAGATGTCAAACAAGCAGGTGAATCAGAGATGAACCAATAATTAGCTGCTGTTATGTTTAGTTAGCTGCAGACAGATCTGAGATCTACAGGTTTATAACACCATATATAATATCACAATTTTGAGTAGAAAATATTTCTTCAACTCTGCAGGATGATCCCCACAGATCCCAGGTACCCACCATCTCATTTCTTCAGTAATTCATTCATCATTTACATCTTCAGTGTAAATTTGTATATTTTAAAAGTTATTTTATATTTTATTCATTATAAGTATGAAAATGTTACTAGTGCCTGTGGTTGTGATGATTTTTTTCAGACTGCAGTGAAGGTGGAGTTTGTCGTTCCTCCCAGTCGAATGCTGATTGTCGGCACTTGTGCAGTGGGCGGGTTCATCTTCCTCATTATCATATTGTTTCTTCTGCTGAAGGTAAGAACCAATCAAGTCACCTTACATTTGATCTCATCATTCACCTCTCAAATTCTCAATCCAATCTCTGTGTGTTTATGTGTGTGTGTAGTGTGTTTTTTTTACACTAAAGTGCCCTGAAGTGTATGAAAATAGGATGGTGTTTCTCATCAACTTCAGCACTAAAGAAAACTGAAGTCTGAGTCAGTGTTTTGAACCAGGCCTCAGAGCTGAAGATTATTTTTTTATGTTAATGATGTTTTAATGGTCCAGATTTATGAAAAAGTTTTCTTCAGTTTCAGTGTGTTCAGTATGTTTAGCTTAATGATGTTCAGCGTGTGTTGTAATGGCTTTTCCACTTCTTCTTTCCAGTGACTTTGTAGTTTATTTATAATATCCTAAGTTACATACATTTTATGGTGTTTTTTTCTATTAAAAAGTTTTGAATTATTGTAGTTTTTATTCAGTTTAAGTCTTGACTAAATCTTTTTTAAGCTTCATCTTTATTTTTCTCAAATCTCAAAGAAAAGTGTTCTGTGAGTAACCTTCATACTGAGTATTGGTGGTAATTTTAAAGGGGTCATATGATGCGATTTCTTGTTTTCCTTTTCTTTAATGTGTTATGTAGCTGTTTGTGCATGCATACGACCTGCAGAGTTACAAAGCTCAAAGTCTCCCACAAAAGGATTTATTCTATCTAAAAGAGAAGGCTGATCCAGACCGGGCTAAAACGCCTCATTCAAACACGCCCCCACATGTCTATGACACGATGTGGAAATATTTGCGTAATGCCGCCCAAATGTGCATACAAAGAAAGAAGGCGTGGTTTCAGGAACAGCAGTAGTGTTGATGCAGCCATGTCAGGGAGACGCTGTGTTTCAGTGCGAAAGCAAAAGCACTTTATTTGGCCTTCCAGAAGTAGATGCAATTAGGAATCATTGTTAAGATTTCTTTACAACAAAACAGCACAACCCAAATGTTCGAATCTGTGCAACGCATTTTATGGATGACAGTTTTGTGAACCTAGGAGAGTACAAGGCTGGCTGTGCACAAAGGCTATTTCTAAAAGAAAAAATGGGTCAATTCCGACTTTGCTATGACAATCTGG
>NW_015540969.1:62996-72724 GCF_001515605.1 Sinocyclocheilus anshuiensis
TGTGTGTGCGCGTGTGTGTGTGAGGGGAACAGGGTCACATCACAGCAGAGTGAACCGTCTGTCAGAAATCATAGCACGTCAGCTGACTTAACCGCGGCTTGTGTACTGCATCATCACTGTGTCTGTCACACGACTCTGTTCCCCTTTCGGGCTTGAACTGATGGTAAAACTAAGGGCATTATGTACTGTCTTTACATTTATGTTGAAAGCTGAAGCTATTATGGTAAGGCGCGTTACATTTCCGACGAGTGCTTGCGGTGTTCGGCCAATCACAATGCACTGGGTCAGCTGGCCAATCAGAGCAGGCTGCGCTTGTCAGAAGATGGGGCTTTGTTGAAAATGACGTGTTTGAGAGAGGCGGGGCATAGAGGACCTACAATGATGTACAGTATTTGAAAAATAATGTGTTTTTTGAACATTAAAGCATGTCAGCATATTCTGTTACACCAAATACACAAAAGAATGATCTTTAAAATAGCATCATATGACCCCTTTAAGACAACAAATAAATAAATAATCATTGTATAAATCTGGGGCTTTTAAAGTCAAAGACAGTGGGCTTCCTTTCAGACACAACATGGTTTTCATACCACTGCAAACCAAACCTGATATCAGTAAAATGTTACCAAACAACTGCTGGAGTAAACGAATTGTAATAAAATAAAAAAGCTAATTATAAGTAAAATGACTAATAAATATAATGGAACAAAGACACAAGTGAAATAGTGTTTAAAGCTTTTCAGATTACTTTATTCAGGTAAGAAATATTATAGAAATTGAATCAAATATAAAATAAACTGCATAGTCTTCACTGTCACTTTAAGACCTAATGCACTTATCTAATGTTAGCACATCTAATTTTCTCTGAAAAGACTCTGTTTATGTGAATAATCACCAAAACGGGCATTTTGAGATGCAAATGTTTATTTGACCATTCAAGCGCAGTAAGCCACAAGAGAACTTGATTCGGTTCTCAGAAACAGCGTGAACAGAAAGCCGACATATAATAAACTAATTAGTTCCCTTCCGAGGGAAATTCGAACTGCGTCCTCTAGGGGTCGCTATGGGGAACGCCTTCAGTGCGACCCGGTGTCTGAAGCATACATCTAAAAATGACAATAACATTGGCCGGCGATAGCCTATGACGTCATTACCTGGTGCGATCACAGTATAAAAAAGCGCCGGGCAACAACTTGAATTGCATTCTATCTGTATTTGATGATTTTGGTAATATTTTAACTTACAAACAATTTATGAATCTCCATCATTTTCCAGTCCCATCAAAGGAATATAATACTTTAATGAAAGCTATCCCAGCAGGATTAACCCAGTTAATTAAAAATCACCTTAAGTTTAGTAAAGGCAATAGTTTTTATCTGGCTTTACGTATGGGTGGTATCGATATCTTAGATCAGAAATGCAATAACAGACATATTCGCAAAATATTTCAAACAAAGAGAAAGATTACTCCAAGAGGGAAATTCTATCAGGGTTCCTTTATAACAAATATAAATTGGAGAAAAGCCTGGCTTTTGCCAAGTACATTTTGTATATCCAACAAGGTTAAGGAGATTCATTATAAAATCCTTCATAAAATCTATCCTGTCAATTTGTTCATTTCTAAATATGCTGATGTACAGTAGATGAGACTTGCTCTTTTTGTGGTTTTGTTGAGGAAACGGCTGCCCATCTGTTTTTTGATTGTAGTGTAACTAACAAATTATGGGTTGACTTAAGCTCTTATGTTTCAAGTCTTACAAATGTGACACATACCTTCATCCTCAAATATGTTATTTTTTTTATTATGAAAATCCAAAGCTATTATCTGCTGAATATGTTGTTAATTTCCTTATATTGAATGCTAAATTCTTCATTCGTAAGCAAGTTTCATTCATAAGCATTCATGGATTAAATCTCCTTTGTCTTTCCCCCTTTTTCTTGCTGAATGTGACTCTATTGTTTAATCTCTTAGACTTACAAATAACAAAAAGAGTGTCAAATTTTTGATGTATTATGACAACTTTTCTTAAAAGACAAGATCTCCATGTGGAGATCGAGAAGGCTTGGAAAACTCAGTTTGCATCCCACATCCATATGTTTCAGCATACTAGTTATGCCAATATTGAGGGGATGCATGAGAACGGTTATGAGAAAATGCCCGCTATTGAAGAGACTCTATCCAGAAATCTCTCTGTGGGTGAGACATCTTCCCTTAAGGCTCCCTCCCTGCCATCCAAACCCCTTCAGGATACATCTCGTTTGAATGGCAGGGCGTATGCAGCAGCAGGTCAGGCTGCAGCTTTGTTGCACACTAAGGCGGTGCTTCAGACTTATCAGGCTGACCTGTTGAAAGACCTGGATAAAGGCGAGGGTTTATCCCCTGATGAGATGGCTGAGTTGAGTCGCACCACAGATCTTGCTCTTCATGCCAATAAGCGGATCGCCACTGCCATTGGCAGATCTATGGCGGCCATGGTGGTTACGGAGAGGCATCTGTGGGTGAACCTGGCGGATATCGGGATGAAAGAGAAGGGCTTTCTGCTTGATACGCCAGTTTCCCCTTCTGAGCTTTTCGGCACTTCCGTCGAGACGGTGGTCGAGAAGTTTAAGGAGGCCAAAACGCGCTTGGCTGCCTTTAAATCCTTAATTCCACGAAGGTCCAGGTCTGAGCCCGAACAACAGAGGGGTTCTGGCCCATCTCGATCTAAGAGTCAGAGGAGGGCAGAGAAGACTAGTGTTGCGACTCGCTCCCCTCCCCCGCCTTCAAGTAGGGCTCTAAGGAGGCGTGAGTCAAAGGGTAATAGGCAAGATTTGAGGGAGGTGATCCAGACGAGGCGTTCTCAGCGTTCTCGTCCGGACCGGAGTAAAACCTGAACATCATCTCAACTCCCTCAGAGAGTTTTCACATCTGCTCTCATCTTCCTTTCCTTAATTCCCCTGAAGCCACCATCCCCTCCACCTGACCGAGGTTAGGTAGGAGCCTTCTGCGCTGGCATTACAGTCTCTTAATGCTGGACCTATGATGTTTTGATTAATTTCTATGTCCCATAGAACTGCCTACTGATGGTCCGGACCCAAGTGCTCTTCGGGCTTTGCCTTCAGATGATACCCGTGAGCATGAGTCATGCGCGGGAGCCGTGGTTGGTGAGTACGATCCATTTCATCCATCTATTGCTAGTTTATGTGAATTCACAAGCTCGCCGGTCCTGGGCAGATTATGTGAGTCCTTTTCTCTACCTGAGAGCTAGGTACTTTGCCCCTGGGCTATTGATCGCTTCAGTCGAGCTGGGTTCCTCTCCCTTAGCTAAGGGTCGAGCCCTCCGCTTTTTGAGCTCTGTGACAGCGACATCAGGTAGTTGGCTGCTTGCTGCCTCCCTGATTAGTTGCCCCTATTTGGTCAAGCCTAGCAGTGCTCCCCTCACCCCGGCGGGTTATCTTTGAGCATGCCACTCCCAACTGAGCGTCTGAGGCCTCCTCTCATCAGGTCCTACACTTTGGAGCTCCATTGAGCAGCAGCCTCAGGTTGTTAGGCCTCTCTCTGACTCCCTGTTTGGTTGCTCTCTTTGTTGGTGAGTTTAGCAGTGCTCCCCTCACCTTAGAGGGTCACCTATGAGCACGCTGCTCCCAGATTGAGCATCTGAGTCCCCCTCCTATTTTTGGAGTGGGGCCTCCGCTCCTTTGAGCTCCGATTAGCAGTCATGCCAGGTTGCTGGGCCATCTTCTGCCTCCCCTCTCCCTCTCTTGGTGAGCTCAGCAGTGCTCCCCTCACCCTGGAGGGTTATTTATGAGCACGCTGCTCACTGGTGTCCCCCTCTTGGTCTGAGAGCTGGGTGCTACACCCCTTCTAGCTATGCATGAGTGGACGCTCCGGAGTTTATTCTGTGACTGCTATGGTTGAGTTGGCGATACTCCCCTCACATGGAGGGTTTTTCTATGAGATACGCTTTTTCAATCCACATGCGCTCTGAGCAAGCGGCCTCCTGCTGAATTAAGTGCCACTCCCTGAGCATGCCACAGTCAAGTAGGGTTCCCAGGCCTCTCTAAGTGACAGTTTTGGTTACCCCTTAGTCACGATGTTTCTAAAACCATGCTATGGTAAGTGCACACACTGAGCTTCTGTGCACTTTCTACAATCCACATTGCGGTAAGTGTGCACGCTAGGCATTCTGCGCACTTTCTAAAATCCTGTATGGTAAGGGTTACGCGCTGTCAGCCTCGTTCCCTTTCTCTGAAGCCCCGGTTTTCACCTTGGGCTCCACTCAACCTATGTATCCCTGTTGATACATTTATGAGTAGGGTGTTGCTACCAAAGATCTGTCGAGTTGTTTCCTTTAGCAAGCTCATTTAAAGCTGGCAGTAGCCCCCTGGGTGACAGGCCAGGGTCTGGTTTTTAGACACCTGGCTGTATCCCCTCAAAGGAATCTCTTTTTTCTGATTCCAAGACTTTGAGCTCTGCCCTAGGCTCGGGCTTCCCAGCCCAGCCATTATCGGGTAAGTTGTTTAGGGTATGCAGCTCAGGCCCTTGGCCGGAGGGGATAATGTCACCGACAGCCGTCAAGGCATCCTAGGGGCAACTCCCATGGCTATGGTAGAGTTAGTACTTAGTGCTCGCTGTGGTTTCTGGCATGCACTCCCCTCAGCATGGCAGCGTGGGTATACCTTTCCCCATAGCGACCACTAGAGGACGCAGTTCGAAGTTTCCTCGGAAGGGAACGTCTCAGGTTACATATGTAACCATGGTTCCCTGAGAACGGAACGAGACACTGCATCCTCTAGTTCCCTTGCCATGCTTCAGACGCAAGCTTCAGACGAAGAAGCGGATGACATGTTCTCCCAGTGCCCTTTAATACTGTGATCGCGCCGTGTAATGACGTCATAGGCTGTCGCCGGCCAATGTTATTGTCGTTTTTAGATGTATGCTTCAGACACCGGTCACACTGAAGGCATTCCCCATAGCGACCCCTAGAGGACGCAGTGTCTTGTTCCCTTCTCAGGGAACCATGGTACATTATGTAACCTGAGACGTTCTCTTACTCGCTTCATTGCACTTTTAGTAACTTTTAGTAAGCATTATCGTTATAACATATCAGTGACTTTAAGCATTCCTGCACTCCGCGGATACATAAACCAAATAGCAAAATCTCAGACTAAAAATTCAGACTAATTATCTAATTTTTCTAAATTTTCTAAATTATCTAATTACCTAAACTAATATATCCTCACTATACAAATCTCTAGATTACAATGATATAAAAATACAGCATCTTCAGTTAATCAACTGAGAATATGAAACACAAAATGCACAAATATAAATAAAACTGAAGATATAAAAGCATTATGTTACATGTTTCATCCAAATGCTGAGGGTTAGGTTCTGTTTTGTGTTTTTGTGCATGTTTCCTTTGTTCTAGTTTTCCCGCCTGTTAATTACTGTGTTTGTTGCCTTGATTACTTATTTAGTCACACCTGTCCTGTGTTTAGTTCATTATGCCCTTGTGTATTTATATCATTGGTTTTGCTATCAGGTCAGTTTAAGTTGGTTGTTCTGTTTGCTGTGGTTTTTGCCATTCTTGCTCTGTTTCTTTTTTTTTTAAGTAAGACTGCTTGCACTTAGATCCAGCTCTATATTATTTGGCAACAAATCGCGGCAAGTGCCAAGTTCTACAGATCATTTACAGATGTGATGATAGTTCATATCAATCGCCCTTAACACACACTAAATCCACACTCTGCTCTGCAGCAGTATCCAATCATGCATCATGTTATGGAAATAAATTGTGAGACTTTTTTGCCAAGATCTCATGAGATTTTCCAGTGCAAGTTAAATATTAATAATTAGATATTACATATAATTTGGTAGTAAAACATAAAATGTTGCACATTTATCGGTGCAAAGATGAGTATGTTATTTTGTACAACATTTGCAATTTTTTTTTATCACTTAATTAATTGCAAACATCATGATGCATGGACACTGCTGCTGTTTGATCTGTGAGAAACACAGGCATGCCCTGCGAGGGTGAGAAATGTTGTGTTAAGGAGGAAATTAGTTTGTCATGAAGAAATGAACAGGAAGATGTTTGTCACACAAACGAGCAGCAGCAGGATGGAGGCGCTCGGTTTGATTCTCTTCATGTGGGCTAAGAGATTTATTCATAAGAGTAAATAATGTTTTAGTTTCTTTGTAGTTTTTGCGTTAGTCATTAAAATAAACTTTATGTAAAACAATAGAAAGTTGATGTGTTAATTTACAGTGGTGGACAGTAACACATTTTTACTTTGTTACTGTGCTTAAGTACATTTTTTTTTCAAGCATCTGTACTTTATCGGAGTAGCTTTTATTTTCAGAAACTGTAAACTTAACTACATTTCAAAGCATAATATTATACTTTACTGCACTACATTTCATAAAAACATATCGTTCCTCATTATGTCAAACTGAAGAAAACGACACCCGCACGGTGAAGTGATAGTCCAATTGGTGAACAAGCTGATTTTTTCAATGATCCTGTTGAATATGACACTGAAAGATTTGATTGTGAATTGGACTGATCCGATTGCAGCTGTTCTTGAGTCAACAACTCACTGGTACAGTGATCCAGTCAGAGAGAGTATATGATGAGTAACAGATTTCAGTTAGGCTTTTATTCACATGTAAACACTGATTAGTGCACATACAAAGAGCACATCAAATATGGTAAATGGAACCGTACTCTTCTGACATGCAGGAACAAAACCTTGTTGGTCCTCAGGTAGCAAGTAGTTACGTGGGTTTATTGCTCACAAAATAATTATTCTGTTTTAACAAACATGTACATTTGTTAAATGTGTAAGTTTGCATTATTTATCAATGACCCACTGATAACCTTTTTTTTTTTTAAGTTAGGGTTGTTATTAATTGAAATTCTCACCCTAGTCCATCAAAATCTGTGATCTAAGATTATTCATGTTAAACAAGAGGACATGAGTCGATGTTTTAATCCAGTGACAGCCCTAAAAATGAGTAATAACCTGCATTCTCATGAGTCAATGTCTGTATGTAGATGTGCTGAATGCCTGAGCATTAATAAGCAGAATGTGGAAGTTAGTCCGTTGATCAAACTCATATGACTTACTTCTTTAATTTACCGCACAAATGGTGAACATCAGGCAATTAAAATTAACTGAGATTAAAGCTTTTAAGCCTAAAAAAGTCAAGTGAGCATCCGTGTCACAAAGTTCTTCAAGCAGCAATCAATCATTTCAGTTACAACTTTAATTTCAACTACAGAATATAATGTAGTGCCATTATTCGGTTCAATTCAGTTCAATTATTCTGTGATCTCATTTGATAGTTTTAAGCATAGCTAAATTGGTACATTTTACTGTATATTAATTGTCATTTATCCCCCACTGAGCAAGACAAATAGTGCCACAAAAGCACCATAAAAGCATCATAAAAGTGGTCACTGACTCGTGCACCTTATTTCAGGTCTTCTTGAGTCGTATGATTGTTTGTGTGATGAACAGACGGAAATTAACATTACACTGAATCAATGAGCCGCATCACAGTGGTGAACAGTTCACTAGAAGATCATGACTGAATAAACTCTTCAGTCTCAGTCTGTTCCTCACAGAAACAAACATGTGACTTGAAATGGTGCTTTATGATGCTTTTTCATTAGTTTCTGAAGTTTGAAAGCTTCAGTCCAGCACAGGCTTTCACACAGAAGAGAGAAAGTCATACAGCTTTGGAAGAACATGAGGGACAGTAAATGATGACAGGACAATAATTTTGAAGTCATTCCTTTAACTGTTAATGTTCACAGAATGTTCATATTATAATGTACCATTTGATAAATAAAGAATAGGGACTCTGTGCATGTGTGTGTGTGTGTGTGTGAGTGAGTGTGTGTGTGAGAGTGTGAGTTTGTGTGTGCGCATTTTTTGTGACAAATGAGGACATAAATTTGTATAATGACAAAGGTATGACATAGGTATTACAAGGAGAAGGTGACTTTTCAGGACATTACCCCATGTCCCCACTTTTCAAAAACGCTTATAAATCACACAGAATGGAGTGTATTGAAAATCTGAAATAGCACAAAGTTTCCTGTAAGGGGTAGGTTTAGGGGTAGGGTTGGTGTAGGGCAATAGAATATACGGTCTGTACAGTATAAAAACCATTACGCCTATGGGATGTCCCCACTTTTCACAAAAACAAACCTGTGTGTGTGTGTGTGTGTGAGTGTGTGTGTGTGTGTGTGTGTGTGTGTGTGTGCGTGTGCGCGTGCGTGAGTGTTTTAATTTTTAAACAGTTTAGAGAGACTTGCAGTAGTCTGAGTATGTTGAGCTGATTTTGTGATCTGCTGAAGCTGCTGATGTGTCAGATTTCGTTTGTCTCTTTCTCAGAGCTGCAGTCCGTATTTTCCTCATGAGTGTGATGGAAACTCGTATCTGAACGGCGTTTGCTACCAGTTCAACAGCAGCTTACAAGGCCGTCTCCAACTTCACCATCACTTACCAAGGTCTGATGAGTGTCTCACACAAACCAAGACTTAAGTTTAACAGTTTCAGACTTCAATAGTTATGACGAGTCTCTCACACAAACCAAGACTTAAGTTTAACAATCTTAGACTTCAATAGTTCTGATGAGTCTCTCACACAAACCAAAACTTCATGCAGTTTAACTATCTCAGATTCTAACACTGTAATCCATGTTTTGCTTTATTTCATTTCATTTGGAGGTATATTTATCAACAACTCAATTAAAGATTGCGCCAGTATGAAAACACACGAGTTTGACATGAACAAAAAATTCATTAAAGATGTTATGAAAAAATGTTATGTGTTTCCAGGTTACGAATGTAACCATGGTTCCCCGAGGGAACAAGATGCTGCATCGGAAACGCTTTGGGAACGCCCCCAGCGTGACCACGCTCTGAATCACATATGAAATCAGTCCAAAAGATGGGCGAGATGTCATGGGCGGGTGACGTCGCGACCAGGAAGCTATAAAAGCATGTGTAGTGGAACCGGCGTCAGCTTCTAGGAATGAAGCAAGCGCTCACAGGGATGCCGGAAGTATGGCACTGAGACGCAGCGTCTCGTTCCCTCGGGGAACCATGGTTACATTTGTAACCTGGAGACGTTCCCCTTCAGGAACTCGAGCTGCGTCGGAAACGCTTCGGGAATGAGTATGCCCACGTGGCCAGACTTACAAATCCCTGCCTAGTGTGGAAGAGCACAGCTAAGGCGAGAGAAAGGAGCCAGGAGTGGCGCAGAATGCAGGAAGGCACCTGACAAAGTAGGTGGGCCCTCCTGACGGAAATCTCCCATGGAGAGCCGTCGAGAAGAGAAATCAGGCCCGAGAACCGGCCAGAACGGGGCTACCAACAGTAGACGGACCCCATCCCAGCACACTCTCTCCAGAACTCCCGGGAGCAGAGAGATTGGGGAAAAGGCGTATAGACGAAACGTCGGCCACGTCTGTACCATAGCGTCCAGTCCGAGAGGAGCTGGATGAGTCAAAGAGAAGTTACCCTGGGACCACACAAGGATCTGGTGCACCTGCCTGAAAAGGGACCCAGACAGTTTCTGGAACTGCTGACAGTGAATGTCCGACCTTCTCTGACTCTCGCGACTGCAGTGAGGATCGACTCAAACAGACCAGGAAACAGACGTGCCTGCATCGTGGTCGAATCCCACACCACACCCAGATAAGTGGTTCTCTGTACTGGAGAATGCAC
>NW_015540969.1:73044-73386 GCF_001515605.1 Sinocyclocheilus anshuiensis
GCACAGAGGAGCCAGAGCAGCATCCACACACCTCGTGAAAGTGCGGCCTGAGAGTGCAAGGCCGACGGAAGAACCCGGTAAGCTTTTGCCCACAAAAGCAAACCTCAGGAACTTCCATCCTTCTTAGGGACGATCAAGTACCGGCTGTAGAACCCAAACTATCTGTCGAGAGAAAGGACCACCTCGATGGCCTCCTTCCTCCAGAGAGTGTTAACTTCTTGTTCCATTACCAGAGCCTGCTCGGGGCCCATCAGAGTGGGAATGACCCCACTGAAACGAGGCGGAGAAGAACCGAACTGATTCGGTAGCCTCTTCTACAGTGTGCAGGACCCACTGAGACAA
>NW_015540969.1:75822-85391 GCF_001515605.1 Sinocyclocheilus anshuiensis
AATAATGAGATCTCTGGTGTAATCAGCGCGGCTAGGTCGGTGCCCTGAAGCGGCGAACCGGCAGGAGACGGCCGAACTAGCTGCTCTAGAAACCTCCGAAGAGGTAGCAAGCCTCTTCGTACCGCTACGTTTCCGGGCGGTGACTGAGAGAAGCGCTTGCCGGAGACTGTTGCGCCCTGAAGCACCGTAGGTGGCAGGGTTGGCAGATCGATCTCCTGAGGGCACTGAGGAGAGACGGGCACCGTATAATGAGGTGTACACCACTCTTCCCCAGAGGGGCCTGCCCTCCGAAGTCCTGAGCCATGGCATCAGGACTCTCTAAGCTGAAGTCTCCTATTGAAAACGACGGTCCTCAGACCCGCGTCATCTCCTAGGAAGACTAGACTGATAGAACCAGAGCCTGCTCGGGGGAGGACCCAATGAGACACACTTGGCAGGGGCTCCCACGCCGCCGGGTGACCTACTAAGGGAATCAGTCTCTCAAGACTGGCCTCTGGTGCACTTAGAGCGGCTAGGTCGGTGCCCTGAAGCGGCAGACCAGCAGGGAACGGCCGAACTAGCTGCTCTAGGAACCTCCCATGAGGTAGCGAGCCTCTTAGTACCGCTACGTTCCCAGGCGGTGACTGAGAGAAGCGCTCGCCAGAGACCGCTGCGCCCCGAAGCACCGTAGGTGGCAGGTGACGGTCCACGGATCCGCCTTCCGCTAGAAACCTTCGGCCCGGGAGCGCCACTCTGACTCTAAATTCTGAGGAGTACGAGAAGTGACGCCCCCTATATGAGGAGCTGGAACATGGTTGGTTGGGACTGCTCCCGCCCAGCAGCCCCTGTTGACCACCTCAACCTCCTCAGAGGAAGAGAAGCAAACACGTGCTCTTACTCGAGACATTTTTATCCCAAGAGCCCTTGTATATCTAACTTTTCATAGTCAGATAAATACTTCATTTTATTCCTCAGAATTAAATGCAATCAAACAACCAGATGGGTAAACACAGTCTGGTGTGATAAGATTCATATCAAAAATCGAAATGACATCTCTAACTTCTCATAGTCAGATAAATACCTCATTTAATTCCTCAGAATTAAATGCAGCCAACAAGCAAACGAATAAACACGGTCTGGAGTGTTAAGATTCACATCAAAAACTGAAAATGATGTAATACACGCTTTGCCTCGGCAGCGCGCGAGCCGCTTGGTCACAAAAACAATATCAATCTCCTCGGAGAAAAAATAGCTGCAGCAGCAGAGCTCTCACTCAGAGGGGGAAGAAACCGCAGCGCGGGCTTCCGAGCCTTGAGAGAGAGCGCTGGATCTAGGGAGTGCAGGCGGAGAAAGGCGAGCCGTCTCCAAACCCATCCGCTAGATCCACGTGCGATACCCGCGATCTGAATCGCCGCCGTTTTTTTTAGAGATAGCGGGACCAAACCGCGAACTCGCATGCACGGACACACTCCTCGGCACAATCAGCCCCTTATTTCCGAGAGCTGACTGCGCGAGCTCAGCTCCCCAGACATAATGCTTGTGCACGGGTAAAGCACAATCAGCCCCTCTCTTTTTCCCCGAGAACTGACTGCGCGAGCTCCGCTCCACAGTAAAGCTGCTCATTATAATATTAGGCATAATATGCTTGTGTAACTGATGCTTGTGCAACTGGCGAGCTCATCGACGCCCTCCATATCAACCTCCTCGGAGGAAGACAGGCGGAGCGTCGAGCCCTCTCACTGGGGGGAAAGAACCGCAGCACGGGCTTCCAAACCCCGAGAGTGGATTCAGTGTCGTCTACCAGGAGTTAAGAAATATGGTGTTTATAAAGTATATTCCAAACCTGTTGTTTTAATATTCAGAATATTCATGCAGCTCTTTTCTGTTCAGTGAAAGCACACCTATCTTCTGAAGTCATATGATGCTTTGTGTAAGAAGCAGACTAAAATTTAAATCTTTACTCACTAAAATCTTTCCCCTCCAGGACTCACATCTCAAAATGTTGCCATCTGTCAAAAGAGAGCATAGTAAGTGGCAATGCTCCCTGTTTTTTTGTAGTGCATTGTGGGAATTTTAGGAAGGAGTACATCAGTGCACTGGAACAGTTTTGACACTGGGAGAAATGTCATACTAGAAATGTCAGACTCCCCAGTCAGCGCTCTAGACAGCTGATTGAGACAAACTCAAGATTTGTGCTGAATGCAATTTTTTGTTATGTCACCACATGATGTTTAATTGGGGTCCTGAAGTAAAACCAGTCAAGAGAAACTGATTAGGTTTATTTGCTGCTAAGTGTCACAATTCAAACTATGAACATCTTTCAAAGATTAGATGCTACTAATCTTGCAAACGTTGTGAGATCCAGTGACTAGTTCTCATTGTAGCTGCCGGTGTCCTGTGAGAACAGATGGACAGATATAAACCTGTGCACACGGACACAGCCAATCAGATCAGAAGAGTTGTTTTCACTGCTCTCCATAATTGTGACTAATAAAGCAATGCTGAGACTGCAGTGTTTGTTGCAGGACTCTGTGATCGTGGGTTCGGTCGGATCAAATGACTGGCGTGGAGCTCTGTATGAAGTGACGGGATCAGGATCTGAATTCAGAGAGACAGAGATCATCGATCCAGCTGTAAATAAAGACTCGTACATAGGTATGTTGGAGTTTTTGTTTGTTCTTGTGTGATGTGAAGAGTTTGTGCGTGTTTTAATGATGCTGATGGTGTTCAGGTTACTCTACTGTGCTGGGAATGAAACGTGGCGTCTCTCTTCTGTTCTCTGGGGCGCCACGGGCTGAACACATGGGTCTGGTGACCCTCTTCACCAAGAACCAAAACACATGGACAGTGACGAGCAACATCAACGGAGAACAAGTCCGTGAAAAACCCTCAGGCACAATATTATCTCTCTCCACCAGTGAGACCAGGGGCTCCCAAACCTACAGTCCACTGAAAAGCAACCACTCAGAAACACCCTTGCAAAAAACTAGGAACAGCCTAACAACCACTTATCAAGTTCAAGTTCATTTATTTGTATAGCACATTAACAACATCGTGGCCCTGGCACCGCAAATGCACGCTCCCCTCTATGCTTGAGCCTAAAGTGAGGGACTACCAACAAAGCCTGATCGCGGGATCTAAGGCTTTTAGAGTGTATAGATGAAGGAGTTCAGAGAGGTAGACAGGAGCTAGGTTATGGAGGAATTTATATACAAAAAGGAGAATTTTAAAGTCTATTCTCTGACGAACTGGCAACCAGTGGAGATATCTAAGAATTGGAGTGATGTGTTCATGTTTACAACACTTTAGAAGAAGTCTGGCCGCAGCGTTTTGGACACTTATGAGCACCCTAACAACCAACAGCTGCATAGCAACTGTGGTGTAGTGTTATATGCATTTCTGATGTAATTGCATATTGACTCCACTAGAGTCACCTTGGGGTTGACTGCAGGGGGTTACCAGGTTAGACCAGTTAGACTGTGGCATGCATGAGCGGGTTAGCAGCAGGAGCTGCTTGTGTTTTGTAATAAACCTGTGGTTCTGAGTTATAACTCTCCGTGTACGTAGTCTATTGGATACACTGCACTAGAAGAAACACTTCATGGTGTCAGAAGAGAATCATTTCACAAACTCGAGCCTGCGTTTGACAGCACTGAGACTTGACGAAGAAAGTGAGCACGTCCTGACTGAAGTGAGTCTGCCATAGTAAAAAATAAACATGGATCAGTTCAGATTACCACCTCCATGAATCTTTTGGAGGGGAATACAGTTGAAAACTGGAGAAGATGGATACAGCGGTTCAACATTTATATGACTGCTACAGGTTCAGATTCTGAACCAGGTCCATTCTCCTTCATGCTTTAGGAGAGGAGGCCTTAGAAGTATACAATTCACTGTCTATTGAGCCAGATTGGCAGAATGAAACAATGCAAGATATAGCAACTGCATTGGAGATGTATTGATTACCGAGAAAGAATGTTGTTTTCGAAAGGCACCAGTTCTGGGCCTACCCCATGCCTGATTCGATTACCATCGATAAGTATGTCATAGAACTAAAACAAAAGAGTAAGCACTGTGAATTTGGCTCAACGGAATCTGACATGATAAGAGACAAGATTGTGTTCAGTATCAGTGATCAGCGTTTAAAGGAGAGGCTCTTAAGAGAAACAAACCTGACCCTTGAAAAAACAGTGGACATTTGTAGAGCAGCAGAGGCAGCAAAAACACAGATTCAAGCAATGGGAGAGCAGAGTAAAACTGTTCATGCCGTTAAAAAGAAGACAAAAGATGCTAAACAGAACAAGAGATGTGAAAGAACATCATCTCAACAGCACAAAGCAGATTCATTCATCTGCAAAAAGTTTGGAAAATCTCATCTTCCACGACAGTGTCCAGCCTTTGGCGCAACATGTCATGCCTGTGGAAAACATAATCACTTTGCCTCAGTGTGCATGTCTGAACAAAAAGACACAAAGCCTAAACACAATAGAAATGTCACTGTTAATTTATTATTCATTGGGTCAGTCAAACTAAAAGAGACCCGTAGCTCTGTACAGAAAGCATGGTACACAGATGTAGGCATTGGAAATGTGACAGTGAAGTTCAAATTGGACTCTGGAGCTGAAGCCAATATTATACCTCTCAACATTTATCAATCTCTGCACGAAACAGCGTTGTTGCAACTGACTTCGACTATGCAGGTAGCGTATGGTGGAACTAAATTAAAGCCAGAAGGTGTGGCCAACCTTCAGTGTGTCACACCCATAGTGCAAGTTTGCTTACCCTTTTACATCACCAGACACTCGCCCATTCCAATACTTGGTAAGGAAGCATGTGAATGGATGCAACTGCTGAAAAGAGTTGAGACTGTTGTAATCAAGCATTCTACCTCCAAAGAGGAGCTGATAGTACAACATCCAACAGTTTTTGAAGGGCTCAGTCAGTTTCCAGGTGAACATCATATTCATGTCGATCCGAAAGCAATCCCGGACATACACAGCTGCAGAAAAATTCCCTTAGCAGTGCTGGGCAAACTGAAGGACAAACTGGATCAGCTGTCGCAAGCAGACGTTATAGTGCCAGTCACCCAGCCCACTCCTTGGGTCAACAGCCTTGTCACTGAAAAAAAGAATGGGTCATTACGAGTATACTTGGATCCTCGTGACCTAAATAAAGCTGTTCTTCGTCAACACTTATCTATTCTGACAAGTGAAGATTTCCTGTGCAAGCTTGCTGGAAAGAAAATTTTCTCCATCTTTGATGAAAAGGACGGCTACTGGCAAGTCAAACTTGACACTGAATCCTCCATACTATGCACGTTCAACACGCCATAGGGTAGATACAGATTCAAACGTCTACCATTTGGTATCAAGTCTGCTAGTGAAGTTTTCCAGCAGTACAATAATGAAGTGTTCGGAGACATAGGCGGTGTACACATTGTAGCTGATGATATGATTGTCGCAGCTGCCACAGAACAGGAACATGATGTCATTGTTGCTAAAATTATGGAGAGAGCAAAGCAACTCAATGTGAAATTCAACCCTGACAAGATCCAGTTCAAGGTGAACAATGTACGTTTCATGGGCCATTTTCATGAGACATTGCATTCCAGTGGCAACCAGAACACGAAAAGGCACTGTCTGCACTCAAAACAGCACTGACCAACACACCAGTTCTCAGGTACTACGACCCCAACACAGCACTCACCATACAAACAGACGCATCCAAAGATGGCTTAGGATCATGTCTGCTGCAGGAGGGGCAACCAATAGCATATGCGTCCAGGTCTTTAACGGATACAGAAAAGAACTACGCCCAGATTGAAAAGGAGCTACTGGCTATTGCCTTTTCGACCAAAAAGTTCCATCAGTATGTGTATGGACGCAGTGTGAATGTCCAATCGGATCATAAGCCATTGGAGGCTATCTTCAAGAAGCCACTGAGCAAAGCACCAGCGAGACTCCAACGTATGCTCTTACAGCTACTTATTTTTTTAAATGTTGGTACTTTTAATTCTTATAATACTTCTTTAATTTGTAATTTTTTACTATAAATGATAAATTATTTAAAATGTAAGCTATAAATATGAATAACACTGTCACAATGTGATAAGCTGACAAAGCCATCCATAAAAGTCGTCAAATTTAGGCTAATTTATATAGCACTTTTCACAATACACATGGTTTCAAAGCAGCTTTACAGAAAATCTTGAAGTTAATGTTTATTATTTATTTACGTCTTTATGCCTTACAGTCACATTTAGCAGATTAGAGATCTAGCAGATGCCTATAAAGTACTTATTGCCTAGAAACACATATTGTCCAAGAGGATGGACAAATTAACTAGACAAGCTGTTTAAAAATCAAAACACTGAAGTACATATTAAATTGTCAAAAGTTGTCAGATTTTAGAAACTATGGAACATGTGCTTACTATGTGCAGACAATATAAAGAAAAGAGGGAATGCATGATGTAAGAATTAGGAAGAACGGGAAGGACAAGCACAGGAATAAAGGATATACTGGAATGGGGTGTGAAGGAGCAAGGCAATAGATCTATTTGTGCATTCATAACAAGAAAAGAACAGATGAGGAGAATATGATGTTATGAAAATAACAGGGTAATAATAATTTCACAAGATGGCATTCGGATGCAAGGTCAGTGGAAGTCAGTGAAACAAAAACTGCAGTGTGACCGTACCGTTACTAGAACATGTTGTGTTCATATTTCTACTATGAACATCAGGCTATGAAAGAATATGCTAGAATGCAGTTCCATTAATTTTTATTGACTTCTGTCATCAGATTGGCTCATATTTTGGGGCGTCTCTGAGTCTGTTGGATGTGGATTCTGATGGAGACTCAGATTTCCTGCTGGTCGGAGCTCCATTATTTTACCAGTCTCGGCCGAGGGCTGAAGGGAGGCTGTACGTCTACGCTTTATCAGAGCAGTTACGCACAGATTCATAATTCTCTGAGCAGCTGTTCAGTTTAGGGATAGGGGAAAATGAATCCCCTTACTATACACTGTAAAAAAAAATCTGTAAAATTTACATTCTGTAAAAAAACTGGCTGTGGTTGCCAGAATTTTACCACAAAAAATATGGTGGCAACATTTTAGGTTTTACAGATCTAATTTAAATTTACATTTAAAACTGTATTTCATTAACTGATATAATGTTAATATACCATACTATTGAAGTACTTAAATCAGTTTTGTAGCTTTGTAATACACTGATAGCCACCAAATGCTGGTGGTGAGGAGAAAGTCACATGATGAAGCAAAACTCATCACAAGCAGCCTTTCCACAAGTTGAGACGGACAACACTAACATATATAGGAGGTACACAATGTCATTCACACAAACACTAAACACCATCATGGTAACACACATGAAAATGAAATAATGCAATAAACATTAATTTAACATTGGATGTAACATACCACCCTATTTTACATAACTGGTAAGAAAAAAATAAGGAGAAACAGTTATTTCAACGAAAAAACAAAAAAAAAAACATCAAATGTGACGCAGGGAGTTCTGGGAATGTCAATTTACGTTTTTTCACTGTAAATTATACATTCCTTGCCACTTCCAAAAACTGTATGTAATTGTAAAATTACACATAATGTCCAATACAGTTTTTCAGCGGAACTTACTGTTAACCAATTAATAAGTTTTTACTGTAGCATTTTTACATTCTTTTGCCGTTAAAATGACGGTCATTTTTTACAGTGTACTGGTAAAGATTAAAAGCTTCAGAGCATCGACAACAGCGATACTGGCTTTTTTACCATCTGTTAGCTGGATAAATTTACAACAGCCATAAAGCCTGGAAATATAGTGCATATTTTATCAACTAAAAATGTTCCTGAATGGAGAAACTTTTTTGTTTTTCTAGCAGATGTAATTTGTCAAAGTAGTATGTAAGCTTTTGCAAAATGTTCCTTCCCCCTCATTAAACACCAACACCAAAACACACACACACACACAAATCAATCAAAAGTCCAAGAAACAATGCAAGCCTCGATATGAGGCTTCATTGGAAATTGAACTACATACTCAATACATGCATTGGAGCTTCTCAATCATAACTCAGATTCGATTATGATGATGTTCTCAGTACAAACATATGTGACTAAGATTTTTGCCTGGAAGGCTGCTAGTCGTCACCATTGCATCACTTAATTGGGATTGCCTTTGTAATAGGTTCCCAGTGCCATTCCGTTGCGTGAAATTTGTGCTGGTGCTTCATGTGCCAATAAAGATTCTGTTTAAACTTTCTCTCTCTGTAGTATTTTCAGAAGACTCTGAATGTGAGTGAATCAACCACAGGTAGATTTGCTGCATCTTTGGCTTCACTAAAGGACCTGAATGGAGACAGTCTGTCAGATGTGGCGGTCGGGGCGCCGCTGGAGAATGAAGGAGTCGTCTACATCTACCTGGGCCACAGGAGGCATGGCATAAACCCTGAACACGCTCCTCAGCTGAGAGTTTGCTGTGCTTCCATCAATCCCAAACATTGTGTTTGTGCTCACATTTAAGACCGAATATAGGGGCTTTTGCACCACAGAGTCCAGGAGTTTAAGGAATGAGCCAGCAGGGTGGTTCCTAGAGAACCAATTTTGGGCAGTTTTCCTGGTTGCATTCGCACCGGCAGCAGGAACTCTGAAGCGGCCAACAGCAACGTCTTTATTTGCGGCATTTATAAACGTCAACAGCTGGTGAGTGGAGGACGCCATGTTCGGAGCTGCTTTTGTTGTGTGTCGTAGGTTTCGTGATAACGGAGATGAAATGTAAACACACAATTTACACGATTGAAAGAGCATGAAAATCGTCTCAGGTTACTTATGTAACCATGGTTCTCTGAGTAGGGAACGAGACACTGCGTCCTCTAGGGGTCGCTATGGGGAACGCCTCGTCGTGACCCGTGTCTGAAGCCGTAATCCCAGCCGCTTTAAAACTTATAATACTTCTCTTCATCTGTCTTTTTCTTTAATTTCAAAGAAGTAACCTTTATTGTGCTAGGTGTGGGCGATATACACACAATAAGCACAAAATTTGTCAGCAGGTACAAATTGCAGGATTATTGTCTTTGTCACAGTTACACTCACGTGACATTGCATTGCTGTGCTGTCATGAAGGTCTGTCATTTGCATCTGTTTTTAAGCCTTGACAGTTTAAACATTCAAGCAACTTCAACCCATTCAAGCACAAAAAGATGTAAAAAAGCAATTAAGTTCGGTCCTTGTGCACTGTTCTGACAGGTGCTTTTCTGTGTGCGCACATGCAGACAACTTTCATAGCACCTGAGGACTGAATTGAGCTCTTTTTGTGGCTAATTGCACTTAAACTGTCAAATACATGCAAAATATGTCATAGCAGTGAGAATTCACATAAACACAGTCAGTTATGTCTTAAGTGAACTAGACTTGTGCCGGTATTCGGTAATGCGATAAATCACGGTAATGAATATGGTGTTTTTGTGTTTTTCCGGATGATTGACTCCGGAGCCGCCCTGAATCTCATCCGCCAGGACATCGTAACCAAATATCAAATCCCTACACAAATGTGCACCCCACCTATCCAA
>NW_015540969.1:85483-87626 GCF_001515605.1 Sinocyclocheilus anshuiensis
TTCATTCCTGGGTTACCACATCAGCTCACAGCGTCTCAAGATGAATGACCTCAAAGTTCAGGCAGTCACTGAATGGCAACAAACCTAGAACCGTCAAGGATCTGCAGAGATTTCTAGGCTTTGCCAATCTCTACAGGAGGTTCATCCGAAATTATAGTATGGTTGCCTCTCCTCTCCCCTCTGTATCCATGTGCTTTCTTCTCCAGAAAACTAACCTCCGCTGAGCGCAACTATGATGTTGGAAATAAGGAACTACTCTCCATGAAAGCAGCGATCGAAGAATGGCGTCACTGGCTTGAGGGAGCTCTTCATCCCTTCCAAGTGATTACAGACCATAAGAATCTTGAATATATAAAGAGTGCCAAGCGTCTTAACCCCCGGCAAGCCCGTTGGGCATTATTCTTCACACGCTTCAATTTTACTGTAACTTATCGGCCTGGCAGCAAGAATGGAAAAGCAGACGCTCTTTCCCGACAATCACATCACCGGTCCCATTCCACCCAGCTTGATCATCCTAGCCCCAGTCTCCTGGGATATCATGGAAGAACTAAGAGAGTAAAAAAAGGATGTGTGTAAATATATATATTCCGTTCATTAGGTCTTAAAGTGACAGCAGCCTAATATACCTGCTGCTGTCTGTGCCCTTAATGTTAATAAAACAACAAAAGACAAAGAGAAAATCACTCACTGAACTTGACTGAATAATTTTTGTGGCTTTAATAACAATGATTCTGTATTTAATTCATACAGTGAATAGTGAACAATAAAGCTCTGCCCTATTTGTATGATCATGTTTTCTGGAGGTTCAGCATGTTTTAGCATGTTTAGTTAGTGATATGCAGCATGTGTAGCTGGTTCTCGTCTTGTTTTTAGTGACTTAACTTGCAGTTTATTTATAGTAACCCAGTTTTATGATATTCATTATATTAACTTGATTAAACGTTACTTATTTTTTAATCATCATCTGTCTTTTTATATAACCTTCATACTGAATTTTGGCAGTAAATTTAATAAGAGAAATGAGTAATTAATTAATGAGTAATTAATGAGTAAATAAATTATGTAATTGAATGAGATATTGCTGAGTGTGTTTATTGTTAGACTGATTTTTATGGCACTATCACAAGACATACATGAAAAATGAACAAAACGCTTTATATTTATTCAAGCTAATTACATATCCTCACTAAACATCTCAATATTACAATGACAAAAACACACGGACGAAACACAACATCTTAAGTTAATTAACAGAGAATACGAAACACAAAATGTACAAATATAAATAAAACTGAAAATAGAGAAGCATTACGAATTTAATCTTAATGGCGTCTTCTACAGATCATTTACAGATGTGATTATAGTTCATTTCAGTCGCCTTCAGAATGATCTCGTTTAACGGTAGGCCTTATTGGTCGTATGACCCTTACGACCGATTAGCCATTCGCAACCGCCGTGTCATCGTCGCAGTTCTCCGATTCCGTCTTCACTCTGAGCAGTGACGTCGCTGTCGCAGATGCCGCGGTCGCAGATGCCGCGGTCGCCGCGGATCGAGTCTCCTCGGCCGCTTGGCACGGCGACTCGTGCACGCGCATGTGTTTGGCCAGGTGGTCGGCGCGCAGGAAGACCCGCGGGCACGAGCTGCAGCCGAAGCGCTTGGTGCCGGTGTGCGTCTGCAGGTGGCGCTGCAGCTCGTCCGAGCGCGTGAAGCGCTTGCCGCAGAACAGCCAGTTGCAGACAAAGGGCCGGTCGCCACTGTGCCAGCGCAGGTGCGCTTTGAGGTGCGACGTCTTCACGTAGGCTTTCCCGCAGCCGGGGATGTGGCAGTTGTGCAGGTGCTTGCGTTTATCACCGGCGTTTCCCAGAGACTCGGCGCTCAGGCAGTTGGGACAGTGGCAGGAGGCCTGGCCGGGAGCGCGACTGCCGGCGCGACGCTGTGATTTGGGTCGAGCGGAAGCACCTGCGGCGTCCTGCTGCTCCTCCAAGGAGTACGATGAGGAGGCCTGCGCCAGCGGCAGCAGATCCTGTGCCAGCGGCTCCATCTTAAACCCCTCGGGCGGGTAGTGCAGGCCGGAGTGGGTGGAGCACATCTGCGGCTCAGGTGTGTAGGAGCTCATGGAGCCGCCCTGAGCTAACCCCGCCC
>NW_015540969.1:87857-90436 GCF_001515605.1 Sinocyclocheilus anshuiensis
GGAGCCGCCCTGAGCTACCCCCGCCCCCAGCCCCACCCCCTGCAGGTCCATCCAGCCTGCAGCTGCTCCGGCGTGCATGTCCCACCAGCCAGACACGCTCACCTCCTCCTGCGGCGGCCCCGCACGCAACCAGGGGTCATACGGGTGGGCCATGATGAGTGTGTGTGTGTGTGTGTGTGTGTGTGTGTGTCTGTGAGAGAGAGACTGTATCACCACATGACTGTGAATGGGAATCTGAAATCACTTTCTGAACCTGTGGAAACAAAAAACACACACAAACAGATCAGTTTGAAGGATTCCTGCTTTCTTTGCTATTTTTCATGCGAATCTTTAGTTATTAGTTTCAGGTATAAGCTGTGCATGGCATAATAATTGCATGAGGTCACCAAAAAACTGAACTGAATTCAGCTGAATTGACCTTATTTTGGAGATAAGAGCAGGTGCAGCAGTTTTTAACTTCAATGTTTTAAAGCTTCTGGTGTCATTCGCTTCCAGTAGCCAAACAAAAACAGTCAGTCATGCTGCTTGATACTGCAAACTGTGTTGTTATCATATTATTTTAGTTTATTATCATAATCATAAACACAAAACTATTTGAAAACTTTAATTTTTTTATACAATCACCTAATTGTCAAGTCATGTATTGACAAAAGTAAACAAACAAAAAAACTTTTAAAACTATAAACAATTTTTTATTAATACTACTTAGCATTAAATAAAATACATTTATTTATAATCAACATTTTGTCTCACCTTATCTTGAACTAAAGGTTTCACTGAGCTTGTTGTAGTGCATTATAGGATTGTCTTCTTTGCAAAGGAGATGTGCGACACTGCCTTAGAAAAAAAACGTGCTATCTAAAAAAAAAAGGCATAGTTTTTCTTCTGTCTGTTATACAGATCTTGTTAACTAATTTTACTGCAGGCAACTTTTACTGTCTTAAGGTTGCATTTTCTCATATTTGTGTATTTATATTTTATATATTATTCCTTTTTAGATTCTTAAATACGTGCAGATTTCAGGCTTTTGTGTCTATAGTTTGGGACCTGCTGTTCCCACTTCATTTTTGCAACTGAAGTTTTGATCACCGAAAGAAGAGCGCAGCGTCATTGTCTAGCTTTTGGAGCACTCTTCAGGACGGACTAGAAAAGCAGCATCAGTGGTGCTGATGAACTGAGCTGCGGTTTGACTGTCAGCGTCTCTAAAGCCGCATCAACGCACAAACCTTAATACACATTTGACGTCACTGGAGGGATTTGGTGTGGCCATTAGTTAATGACCCTACAACAAAATCTAGCGTTGAAATTAACGATCACCGCCAGTCTCTGCAGTGACCTCTGTCCTGCTCGGATCCGAAGCATTCTGCTCCAGTCACAAACACAAACTGTCATCCATGAGTTGTTGAATGTAATGTCTGCAGCAAACACACATTCGCAGTGTACAGTTACTCTGAGAATCTCATCCTGATTGAGTCTGGTATGCCAGCTAATGTTCACATGAGCTACATTTCCATCCACCCAAATAATGCTCGTAATCAAACGCCTTCATGCAAACGCCTCCATCGATCTGAATGAAATCTCCATTGGGTAGTCTGTAAATGACCTGAAGGTGGAAGTAGACCTGAAATAATCCAATCAAAACTTAAAAACTAAACATGTGAACAAAAATATCTAATCAGCTGGATTCAAAAATACTTTGTGCACCCAGAACTGTTTCGAATAAGATCTGTGTACATACACACATTTGTAAGATATAAAGCCTATCTTTATTTACATCTTATGAACTGGTCAGTGGAGGTGACTGAATATTCACTAAATATCCACAAAAAAAAAGCTCTGTTGACGTCAGTTCTACGTTTAGAGATGTCATCAAGGTAAAACGATAAATACACTCAAAATCAAATTGAATCAGAAACTGAATTTATTAGAAAATTAGTGCATGTAAACATACCTATTCTGAATGGAGTGGAGAGGACGAGATTTCAGAGGAAAGTGTCGGCGGGTGAGACTCGCCGACCTCAATTAAGTTGTTTTGAGTCGACTAGTTAGACGCCACCTTAATGCATCCGTGATCTCAAAAAACACACACCTCAGCACTAACCACACACACACACACACACACACACACACACACGGTTTCAATCTATTAGTGAGCACGTCTCACAGATGCAGTGATATCAATCCCAGTCTGTTCCACAATAAACCTGCTGGAGTCAGACAGAAACGCTCTTCAGATGCCCTCGCGAATCACTTCTGCTTTACCACATTTGTGAGGACATTTGAAAACATTTGGACCTAGCAAAGATCTCTGTCTCTCACACACACACACACACACACTCTTGCTGATAACAGCTTCTCGCTCCCTCACACGTGGATGCACTAGCCCTGACACACACACACACACACACACACACACACACTCATAAACACACAGGAAACTTGTCCAAACTTGACAGACACATCCGAATTTCAGAAATGCTTCCAAAGAGATGTGTCAGACAATATATGCAGTACAGTATGTGTATATAGTGTGTGTGTGTGTGTGTGTGTGTGTGTGTGTGTGTGTTTGTTTAGATATA
>NW_015540969.1:91471-92840 GCF_001515605.1 Sinocyclocheilus anshuiensis
ACAACACATATTTTTCCCACCGCAGAGAGTTTAAGTCTTTATTTTATGCTTGATTTGATTGTCTTATTATTTTAGACATTATAAACTATTTATAAAGTTTTATCCTTGTTTCATATTCTAAGCTGTGCAGCACTTTGAGCTGCATTCAATGCACAAAAGTTGCTATACAAATAAAAAATTTTTTTATTATTATTTAAAAACATTATTATTATTATTATTATTATTATCATTAGCAGTAGTAGTAGTAGTATAAAAATATTTAATTCATTTGACGGTCAGATAAATTTATGTTTGTTCGTTTCTAATTTTAAGGGAATGAAATGTTGTTTTAAGGAGACTTTATTTAGGTCTAAATGAGTCTACTCCACCACGCTACTGTTATAAGCATGAGCCCCGTCAGACTGGCACACTTCATTTCCAGCGATACCGTTGACTTGATTGCAAAGATACTATTTAAACTGAGCTGGATGTTGACATCACTGAATTCAATGATGAACTGTCTTTAACTGAAAAATTTGTGTTTACTATTGTCATTTTGCATTATTGACACTATTTTCCTAATTAATGCTGTTCAGTTGCTTTGACACAATCTGTATTGTTAAAAGCGCTATATAAATAAAGGTGACTTGACTTGACTTGACTTTAAATAAGGTTTTTGCCTGATTTTCTTGCTTGTTAGTGCATTTATTTCATATTGTGCAAAAATAAACTAAAAACGGTAACACTTTAGTTTAAGGAGCAATTCTCTTCTGCTTATTAGAAACACACACACTGTTCAGTATTGCGTTGAGGACGCGGCTGACGATGGCAAGCCAGTGAACACACATATAAAAGCACAATTTCAACAAACAAGGCAAGGCGAGTTTATTTATATAGCACATTTCGTACACAATGGTAATTCAAAGTGCTTTACATAAAATAAAGTAAAATAATCGTAAAAAATAATCACAACAATAAAACAAGGAATTTACAAACTTTTAAAATGATTTAAAAATTGATTTAAATTTAAAATGGACGGTTAAAAATAGAAAATGATTATACATAAAATACAGTGCAATCAGTTCAGACATCGCACATCGCACATTCAATAAATGCACAGCTAAACAGATGAGTTTTGAGTCTGCATTTAAATGTGACTAATGTTTTAGCACATCTGATCTCTTCTGGAAGCTGATTCCAGCTGCGGGCAGCATAATAACTAAAAGCGGACTCCCCTTGTTTTGTGTGAACCCTTGGTATTTCTAACTGACTCGATCCTAATGATCTGAGTGGTCTGTTAGGTTTATATTCAGTGAACATATCTGCAATGTATTTAGGTCCTAGGCCATTGAGTGATTTATAAACGAGTAAAAGTACTTTAAAATCAATT
>NW_015540969.1:92883-94433 GCF_001515605.1 Sinocyclocheilus anshuiensis
ATTTTGAAAAGCCTGTTGACTTTTGCCGTTTATCTAAGGTGATTTTGGAAGTTTTTTTAAACATTCGTTTCTTATTGGTTCCACATTGTTTGCAGATTTTTACTTTATTTAAACTGTGTCATTTATTTATTTTATTTGACATTCGTTTTGCTAATAAACGTTCTACGTTTCTTATTTATTTGGTTATATATTATACGTTTACTTATTTACAGTTTTGTATACCTATTAAACTTTATGTAAGTTATTTGTTATTTTATATTAGGCATAGCTTGCCCTATAGCATGGTGTATTTTTATTTGTTTTGTTAATAAAAGTTATATGTTTTATATATACGCTAAAGTGAGTTTGACGTTGTATTTTGTTGTTGCATTCAAGCAATTGAGCCAAACTGCCGTTAATTCAAAAGTGAAAGTAAAATGTGCACGGAACGCCCCGCCCCCACGGTGATACCGGTATTACCGGTGTTGTCACACGTCGATTAACCGGTGGGAAAATTTCCTCACCGTCACAACCCTACTGAGCACTGTCTTCAGTGCCATTGCATAGCATCCAGTCTTACTGTAAAAGACATGTTAATATGTGCATTGTGAGATGTAGTTATAGGCTTCCTCTATTACAAGTAGAGCCCGACCGATATGGGTTTTTTGGGGGCCGATGCCAATACCGATATTAGGGAGTAAAAAGACCGATATCGATATATCGGCCGATATTCTTTATGTGTAGTAGGCTATATTATAGTACAGTATAGTCAAAAGTTTGGACACACTTCCCATTCAAGTCCAAACTTTTGACTGGTACTGTATATGGAATACAGTATATAGCCTACATAAACAGAATATATATACATAGACACATTTTTTGCAGTGATAACTCAAATGTGTGGTGATCAAACACTTATAATGATGTGACAAACATAGGCCTATGTAGTGGAGGCAGGGTATTTAACAATTTAACCAGTGGTGAGCCGTCAGGGTCAGCAGGGCCTTCTCTGCTGGCCCTATAAAAAATAAAATTGTGTGAAAAATGTTTTTTTTTTTTTTTTTAATTATTATTATTATTATTTAAGTATCATTTTCATTTGTGTAATGTCCACAAAATGGCCTATGATTAGTTTCGTTGAACTAATTTCGTTGAGGTTGAACTGGAACATCCTACATTTAAAAAGTCTGTGGCCAGCACTACAGATAGTGCTATTCTTTTGTTCAAAGACTTGTAACGAGCATTAGTGACAGAATCATCAAGGCAAGGCAAGGCAAGGCGAGTTTATTTATATAGCACATTTCGTACACAATGGTAATTCAAAGTGCTTTACATAAAATAAAGTAAAATAATCGTAAAAAAAAAACATAATAATCACAAAAATAGAACAAGGAATTTAAAAACTTTGAAGATGATTTAAAAATTGATTTAAAATGAATTTAAGACGGTTAAAAATAGAAAATGATTATACATAAAATACAGTGCAATCAGTTCAGACATCGCACAGTGCTCATTCAATAAATGCACAGCTAAACAGATGAGTTTTGAGTCTAGATTTAAATGTGACTAAT
>NW_015540969.1:105459-109921 GCF_001515605.1 Sinocyclocheilus anshuiensis
TGCTCTCCTATACTCACATAATAACCTCTCCCTTCTAAGTATGACCTGAACCATTTGATTACCATCCCAGAAAGCCCGACCCAGTTTTCCAGTCTCTCTAGAAGTATGTTATGATCGACCGTGTCAAACGCAGCACTGAGATCTAGTAGTACCAGCACTGATATTTTGCCAGAATCAGAATTTAAGCGAATATCATTTATTTTCTTAATGAGCGCTGTCTCTGTGCTGTGATGCGGTCGGAAACCAGATTGAAAATTGTCCAGGTATCCATTTGAGTTTAAGTATTTGTTCAGCTGATTAAAGACTACCTTTTCAATAATATTGCCTATAAAAGGAAGATTTGATATTGGTCTGTAATTGCTCAAACTGTTGTTATCAAGATTGCTCTTTTTCAGCAGGGGTTTAACAACTGCAGTTTTCAGGGAGTCTGGAAACGTCACAGAAAGAAGTGAGGCGTTCACCACTTCTAAGAGATCTGCTTCTAAACAGTTAAGCACCCTTTTGAAAAAATATGTGGGACGTGTCAAGATAGCAGGTTGACGATTTTAGGTGCTGCACTATTTCTTCCAAAATTTTGCTATCAATTTCTTCAAAAATAGACATAGTATCTTCTTTTTGATATTGCGGTCGAATCTGTCTGACCTCTGCATAACTTGAGGATGTGCATAACTTGAGAAACACACACAGTAAACATGTACAAACTTGATAGAGGCGTTCAAATTTCAGATATTACAATAGAAAGAGAATGGTCAGATATTACGTGTGTGTGTGTGTTTAGCTATAAATTGTGGATAAATAGTGAATAGGGTAATAAATGTTACTAATAGACATCAATTAACTACCCAGTTAATTTATTAGATTTAGTAATTTAACAGATGCTTTTACCCAAAGCGACTTACAAAGTGACATTACACATTACATTAGGAATTGCAAAAATGTTTTGTATTACGTTTTCTGAAATGTTGTTTAAATATGCAAATGAGGCACTAATTAATCAAATAAATGCTGAATTGCATACATTTCCAGACCATAAATATGAACATTAGGAAAAGTCAGGTTGAAAATTCTAGTTTGATTTTGTTGGCATTTTTCAAGTTGTATATCAAGTTTTTCCAGAGGGGATTTTGGATTTCTCTTTTCATCACTCCGTAAATCAGAGTCATACTAACAACAGACAGAAACAAATATTTTCACTATGTTTTTAGGAGTAACGCTGTATAATCAGTGTGAATGAAATATGAACAGACCTTCAGAATAAAGAGAGGAATAAAACTGAAGTTTGGTGTTTGTAAGATAAAAAAACTTGTTAAAGATATTGATTGGAATTGAAATCTACAAATGCAAATAGATAAAATTCAATCAAATAAACATTTAAACGTGTATTTTGGATGTTTTCTTTCTAGTAGATAAAAAACACCAACACCAACACCAAAAAAAAAAAAAAAACACTAACCCAAAATCTCAAAATTGACCAATGCATGAAAAAATTATTTTGAAAGAGTCTTTCTTTAAATCTGCCACTCTCAAACATACAAACCGTCCATTATAGAGCTGGTGTTAGTCTGGCTCATTATAATGGACTTGATGAAGACTATGAAGTTTGTTCATTTCACTGAAGACAACTGCACTGAAATCTCAGTGAAGCTCAGACGGGGTTCGGTTACTGCAGCTGAAGCGAGCGCAGAAGGCTAATTTCAGAGATTTTCTGTTTGTGTTGGCTGAAGGGAACTTCCGCCTCCTAAGATCATATTTACACGCCGCAACAGCTACCCAATAACAGATTTCCAGCAGAGTGTTTATCAATGGAAAACCAGGAAATCCTACGGGCCGACAAGATACACGCAGCAGTCTCAAACACACACACACAGACACACACACACTCAGACGAGCCTCCCCCTCTACAGTGCCATGTGTTTAGTGTTCAGAGAACCAGCCTTTGATAGTCAAGCACACCTGTATTTTCAGCTAGAGACTTCCTCCCTGCACACGCCCCTCTGCTTTGATTGTTAAACAGCCCCGGCGCCAACACACACACACACACACACTCACGCACGCACACACGCACTCACACACACGCGCACACACACGCACGCACGCATGCACGCACACACACACACACACACTTACACTCTTACGCACACACACACACACACACACACGCACTCACACAAACACACACACACACACACACACACACACACACACACACATTAAACAACTCTTCATATCTAGGTGACCAGCTTTTCAGTTTCCCACAGACTCACAGATGTGTGTCTCTCTCACACTCACACACAAACACAGACACAGAGAGAGAGACATGACACGGATTGTGTGCAGATGTGTGTGTATCTATATCATGTTTGTTTAGTGACGTAAAGCTTTACTGTAAGCTTGAAGACAATAAAGCTCCTTAAATCTTGAGACAGACAGAGGAAGACCAGCAGTGGGGCACGATCACCGGGAAACTTTTCACACAGCCATAACACATTTGAGTGAAGGGTTCATTTTCCATTTGAATTTAACAGTTTGATTTCATTTGATTCTAGATATGTGTAAACTTAATTACAGCTGTATGTGTAATTATCAGGTTCAGCAATTTGTGTGGATGTTACTTACAGCATGAATGTACAGTATGCGAAAGGGTTCCACTTTATATTAGGTGTCTTTAACCACTAAATCTATAGGATGTACTTTGCTAATAGATTTCATAATCAATCAATCAATTAATTAATTTTAAAAATTGTAAAGAAATGACAAGTAACACTGAATTAAAATTTACATTTTGAAGGAGAAAGAATGAATTAGTAGTTTGTTTATTTACTGATTTGTGTAAAACATACTCCAATAATCTTTTTATAAAAAAAATAAATAAATAAATCATTTTTACAGTGTATATAAAATGGGTCCTGCAAAAGTGCTCTTTAACATCATTTTGACAGTGAGTTTCACTGCCAGATAAAATTTTTGATATTTTTTACTAGTGGGTGCAGGACACTAAAGTCCATTTATGTAAGTGAGGATAACAAAATAAAGTAAACTGTAACATATTATACACCAAAATTCTTCATACAGTGGACTACAAATAAAATTGATAAACATTCGGGACCAAAAATTTGATTTGACACTTTGACCTGATCATGTTTTGTTACATACCTTTCTATGTAACAAATTACATGTTCTAAGATGGCGCCGCAGATGGCAGCCATGGTTTGTCGCTCCTTGGTACTTGTACTTTTTTTGTTTGTTTGTCCTGTCTTAAGCAACTTTTTCATGATCAGCTTTACTAGAAGCGAACTCCTGGACATCAGAAATAGCACACCAAATAACTTTCTGCCACCATTTGAGCATTCAGAAGTTTTACTGGACATTTTAGTCAGAGGAGCTGTGTTGCTATACAAGCGCTCCAGGCGACGCAAGCGAGGAAAGTGCGCCGGCACACTTGTGAAACTCCGACAGCTTGGTTTTAGGACGCCGCTGCCGAGCATTCATCTGGCGAATCTTCACTTCCTAGCAAATAAATCAGACGAACTACGACTCCTCACCCGCACAAACAAGGACTTTTTAAACTCTGCTGCACTTTGCTTCACGGAAACCTGGCTGAACGGAGCCCTGGACAGCACGCTTCATCTAACGGGCTTCCAGCTGTTCAGAGCGGACTGCGTCACTGAGTCGTCGAGGAAAACGAGAGGCGGTGGATTATGTTTTTATATCAATAAATATAATTCCCCACCAGGGAACACGCATGAACACACACAGGAAATGTGTGTTCCCACCAGGACTTATTTAACATTTAACAACGACAAACCTTAGTTCAGTGCAAAACTGAAACAGCTTCGCCAGGCCAAAGAGAACGCCTACAGGAGTGGGGACAAAGCCTTGTACAAACAGGCCAAATACACACTAAATAGGGAGAAACGAGTGGCAAAGTTAAACTACTCTGAAAAGCTCTCAAGTAATGACTGTACATCAGTGTGGAATGGCCTGAAAGCCATCACCAGCTACAAGACCCCATCCCCCAACACTGAGGACAATCAACAACTGGTTGAAGACCTGAACGAGTTCTACTGCAGGTTTGAAATGCAAAAGCCTGGTCTGACATCCCACACCCACTATGACCGTCTCACAGCACATCCATCAACACCCTCCCCCTCCCTCCCCCCTACTGTTTCTCAGCCTGTACTCAAGATCTGTGAAGACGATGTACGCAAAGTCTTCAGAAAGCAGAAGATAAGGAAAGCCAAAGTGTGTGTAGTCCCCTCCTGCTTCAAATGTTCCACCATCATCCCTGTACCCAAGAAACCAAAAGTCACAGGACTTAATGACTACAGACCTGTTGCTTTAACATCTGTGGTCATGAAGTCATTTGAGAGACTGGTGTTGGCCTACTTGAAGGACATTACTGGACCCTTGCTGGACCCCCTGCAGTTTGCTTACCGAGCAAACAGGTCTGTGGATGATGCAG
>NW_015540969.1:113522-116745 GCF_001515605.1 Sinocyclocheilus anshuiensis
CGCATGCACGCACACACACACACACACACTTACACTCTTACGCACACACACACACACACACACACGCACTCACACAAACACACACACACACACACACACACACACACACACACACATTAAACAACTCTTCATATCTAGGTGACCAGCTTTTCAGTTTCCCACAGACTCACAGATGTGTGTCTCTCTCACACTCACACACAAACACAGACACAGAGAGAGAGACATGACACGGATTGTGTGCAGATGTGTGTGTATCTATATCATGTTTGTTTAGTGACGTAAAGCTTTACTGTAAGCTTGAAGACAATAAAGCTCCTTAAATCTTGAGACAGACAGAGGAAGACCAGCAGTGGGGCACGATCACCGGGAAACTTTTCACACAGCCATAACACATTTGAGTGAAGGGTTCATTTTCCATTTGAATTTAACAGTTTGATTTCATTTGATTCTAGATATGTGTAAACTTAATTACAGCTGTATGTGTAATTATCAGGTTCAGCAATTTGTGTGGATGTTACTTACAGCATGAATGTACAGTATGCGAAAGGGTTCCACTTTATATTAGGTGTCTTTAACCACTAAATCTATAGGATGTACTTTGCTAATAGATTTCATAATCAATCAATCAATTAATTAATTTTAAAAATTGTAAAGAAATGACAAGTAACACTGAATTAAAATTTACATTTTGAAGGAGAAAGAATGAATTAGTAGTTTGTTTATTTACTGATTTGTGTAAAACATACTCCAATAATCTTTTTATAAAAAAAATAAATAAATAAATCATTTTTACAGTGTATATAAAATGGGTCCTGCAAAAGTGCTCTTTAACATCATTTTGACAGTGAGTTTCACTGCCAGATAAAATTTTTGATATTTTTTACTAGTGGGTGCAGGACACTAAAGTCCATTTATGTAAGTGAGGATAACAAAATAAAGTAAACTGTAACATATTATACACCAAAATTCTTCATACAGTGGACTACAAATAAAATTGATAAACATTCGGGACCAAAAATTTGATTTGACACTTTGACCTGATCATGTTTTGTTACATACCTTTCTATGTAACAAATTACATGTTCTAAGATGGCGCCGCAGATGGCAGCCATGGTTTGTCGCTCCTTGGTACTTGTACTTTTTTTGTTTGTTTGTCCTGTCTTAAGCAACTTTTTCATGATCAGCTTTACTAGAAGCGAACTCCTGGACATCAGAAATAGCACACCAAATAACTTTCTGCCACCATTTGAGCATTCAGAAGTTTTACTGGACATTTTAGTCAGAGGAGCTGTGTTGCTATACAAGCGCTCCAGGCGACGCAAGCGAGGAAAGTGCGCCGGCACACTTGTGAAACTCCGACAGCTTGGTTTTAGGACGCCGCTGCCGAGCATTCATCTGGCGAATCTTCACTTCCTAGCAAATAAATCAGACGAACTACGACTCCTCACCCGCACAAACAAGGACTTTTTAAACTCTGCTGCACTTTGCTTCACGGAAACCTGGCTGAACGGAGCCCTGGACAGCACGCTTCATCTAACGGGCTTCCAGCTGTTCAGAGCGGACTGCGTCACTGAGTCGTCGAGGAAAACGAGAGGCGGTGGATTATGTTTTTATATCAATAAATATAATTCCCCACCAGGGAACACGCATGAACACACACAGGAAATGTGTGTTCCCACCAGGACTTATTTAACATTTAACAACGACAAACCTTAGTTCAGTGCAAAACTGAAACAGCTTCGCCAGGCCAAAGAGAACGCCTACAGGAGTGGGGACAAAGCCTTGTACAAACAGGCCAAATACACACTAAATAGGGAGAAACGAGTGGCAAAGTTAAACTACTCTGAAAAGCTCTCAAGTAATGACTGTACATCAGTGTGGAATGGCCTGAAAGCCATCACCAGCTACAAGACCCCATCCCCCAACACTGAGGACAATCAACAACTGGTTGAAGACCTGAACGAGTTCTACTGCAGGTTTGAAATGCAAAAGCCTGGTCTGACATCCCACACCCACTATGACCGTCTCACAGCACATCCATCAACACCCTCCCCCTCCCTCCCCCCTACTGTTTCTCAGCCTGTACTCAAGATCTGTGAAGACGATGTACGCAAAGTCTTCAGAAAGCAGAAGATAAGGAAAGCCAAAGTGTGTGTAGTCCCCTCCTGCTTCAAATGTTCCACCATCATCCCTGTACCCAAGAAACCAAAAGTCACAGGACTTAATGACTACAGACCTGTTGCTTTAACATCTGTGGTCATGAAGTCATTTGAGAGACTGGTGTTGGCCTACTTGAAGGACATTACTGGACCCTAGGACTTTTTAAACTCTGCTGCACTTTGCTTCACGGAAACCTGGCTGAACGGAGCCCTGGACAGCACGCTTCATCTAACGGGCTTCCAGCTGTTCAGAGCGGACTGCGTCACTGAGTCGTCGAGGAAAACGAGAGGCGGTGGATTATGTTTTTATATCAATAAATATAATTCCCCACCAGGGAACACGCATGAACACACACAGGAAATGTGTGTTCCCACCAGGACTTATTTAACATTTAACAACGACAAACCTTAGTTCAGTGCAAAACTGAAACAGCTTCGCCAGGCCAAAGAGAACGCCTACAGGAGTGGGGACAAAGCCTTGTACAAACAGGCCAAATACACACTAAATAGGGAGAAACGAGTGGCAAAGTTAAACTACTCTGAAAAGCTCTCAAGTAATGACTGTACATCAGTGTGGAATGGCCTGAAAGCCATCACCAGCTACAAGACCCCATCCCCCAACACTGAGGACAATCAACAACTGGTTGAAGACCTGAACGAGTTCTACTGCAGGTTTGAAATGCAAAAGCCTGGTCTGACATCCCACACCCACTATGACCGTCTCACAGCACATCCATCAACACCCTCCCCCTCCCTCCCCCCTACTGTTTCTCAGCCTGTACTCAAGATCTGTGAAGACGATGTACGCAAAGTCTTCAGAAAGCAGAAGATAAGGAAAGCCAAAGTGTGTGTAGTCCCCTCCTGCTTCAAATGTTCCACCATCATCCCTGTACCCAAGAAACCAAAAGTCACAGGACTTAATGACTACAGACCTGTTGCTTTAACATCTGTGGTCATGAAGTCATTTGAGAGACTGGTGTTGGCCTACTTGAAGGACATTACTGGACCCTTGCTGGACCCCCTGCAGTTTGCTTACCGAGCAAACAGGTCTGTGGATGATGCAG
>NW_015540969.1:117122-121114 GCF_001515605.1 Sinocyclocheilus anshuiensis
CGCATGCACGCACACACACACACACACACTTACACTCTTACGCACACACACACACACACACACACGCACTCACACAAACACACACACACACACACACACACACACACACACACACATTAAACAACTCTTCATATCTAGGTGACCAGCTTTTCAGTTTCCCACAGACTCACAGATGTGTGTCTCTCTCACACTCACACACAAACACAGACACAGAGAGAGAGACATGACACGGATTGTGTGCAGATGTGTGTGTATCTATATCATGTTTGTTTAGTGACGTAAAGCTTTACTGTAAGCTTGAAGACAATAAAGCTCCTTAAATCTTGAGACAGACAGAGGAAGACCAGCAGTGGGGCACGATCACCGGGAAACTTTTCACACAGCCATAACACATTTGAGTGAAGGGTTCATTTTCCATTTGAATTTAACAGTTTGATTTCATTTGATTCTAGATATGTGTAAACTTAATTACAGCTGTATGTGTAATTATCAGGTTCAGCAATTTGTGTGGATGTTACTTACAGCATGAATGTACAGTATGCGAAAGGGTTCCACTTTATATTAGGTGTCTTTAACCACTAAATCTATAGGATGTACTTTGCTAATAGATTTCATAATCAATCAATCAATTAATTAATTTTAAAAATTGTAAAGAAATGACAAGTAACACTGAATTAAAATTTACATTTTGAAGGAGAAAGAATGAATTAGTAGTTTGTTTATTTACTGATTTGTGTAAAACATACTCCAATAATCTTTTTATAAAAAAAATAAATAAATAAATCATTTTTACAGTGTATATAAAATGGGTCCTGCAAAAGTGCTCTTTAACATCATTTTGACAGTGAGTTTCACTGCCAGATAAAATTTTTGATATTTTTTACTAGTGGGTGCAGGACACTAAAGTCCATTTATGTAAGTGAGGATAACAAAATAAAGTAAACTGTAACATATTATACACCAAAATTCTTCATACAGTGGACTACAAATAAAATTGATAAACATTCGGGACCAAAAATTTGATTTGACACTTTGACCTGATCATGTTTTGTTACATACCTTTCTATGTAACAAATTACATGTTCTAAGATGGCGCCGCAGATGGCAGCCATGGTTTGTCGCTCCTTGGTACTTGTACTTTTTTTGTTTGTTTGTCCTGTCTTAAGCAACTTTTTCATGATCAGCTTTACTAGAAGCGAACTCCTGGACATCAGAAATAGCACACCAAATAACTTTCTGCCACCATTTGAGCATTCAGAAGTTTTACTGGACATTTTAGTCAGAGGAGCTGTGTTGCTATACAAGCGCTCCAGGCGACGCAAGCGAGGAAAGTGCGCCGGCACACTTGTGAAACTCCGACAGCTTGGTTTTAGGACGCCGCTGCCGAGCATTCATCTGGCGAATCTTCACTTCCTAGCAAATAAATCAGACGAACTACGACTCCTCACCCGCACAAACAAGGACTTTTTAAACTCTGCTGCGATTTGCTTCACGGAACCTTGTTGAACGGAGCCATCCGTGGGACTCTGGGACTCTCTGATCACTGTTTGGTTCATCTTCTACCAGCCTACAGGCAGAAACTCAAATCTGCTAAGCCTGTAGTGAAAACTGTAAAAAGATGGACTGCTGAAGCAGAGCAGGATTTACAGGCCTGCTTCGAACTTACTGATTGGAGTGTTTTTGAGGCTGCAGCTACTGATCTGGATGAGCTTACTGACACCGTGACATCCTACATCAGTTTCTGTGAGGACATGTGTGTTCCCACCAGGACTTATTTAACATTTAACAACGACAAACCTTAGTTCAGTGCAAAACTGAAACAGCTTCGCCAGGCCAAAGAGAACGCCTACAGGAGTGGGGACAAAGCCTTGTACAAACAGGCCAAATACACACTAAATAGGGAGAAACGAGTGGCAAAGTTAAACTACTCTGAAAAGCTCTCAAGTAATGACTGTACATCAGTGTGGAATGGCCTGAAAGCCATCACCAGCTACAAGACCCCATCCCCCAACACTGAGGACAATCAACAACTGGCAGACGATTTGAATGAGGACATTACTGGACCCTTGCTGGACCCTCTGCAGTTTTGCTTACTGAGCAAACAAGTCTGTGGATGATGCAGTCAATATGGGACTGCCCTACATCCTCCAACATCTGGACAAACCAGGGACTTATGCTAGGATCTTGTTTGTGGACTTTAGCTCTGCCTTCAACACCATCATCCCAACACTCCTCCAGACCAAACTAACCCAACTCTCTGTTCCTAGCTCTATCTGACAGTGGATCACCAGCTTTCTCACAGACAGGCAGCAGCTAGTGGGGATGGGAAAACTCACATCCAACACCTGCACCATCAGCACCGGAGCTCCTCAGGGCTGCGTTCTCTCCCCAATGCTCTTCTCCCTCTACACAAATGACTGCACCTCTAAAGACCCCTCTGTCAAGCTCCTGAAGTTTGCAGACGACACCACAGCAATCGGCATTCTGGACAAACCAGGGACTTATGCTAGGATCTTGTTTGTGGACTTTAGCTCTCCCTTCAACACCATCATCCCAACACTCCTCCAGACCAAACTAACCCAACTCTCTGTTCCTAGCTCTATCTGACAGTGGATCACCAGCTTTCTCACAGACAGGCAGCAGCTAGTGGGGATGGGAAAACTCACATCCAACACCTGCACCATCAGCACCGGAGCATCTCAGGGCTGCGTCCTCTCCCCACTGCTCTTCTCCCTCTACACAAATGACTGCACCTTTAAAGACCCCTCTGTCAAGCTCCTGAAGTTTGCAGACGACACCACAGTCATCGGTCTCATCAAGGATGGCGACGAGTCTGCTTACAGACAAGAGGAAGAACAACCTGGAGCTGAACATGCTCAAAACTGTAGAGATGATAGTAGACTTCAGGAGAAAACCCCCTGCTCTCCCCCAACTCACCATCATGAGCTGTGGCTGCAGTGGAGTCATTCAGGTTCCTGGGAACCACCATCTCACAGGACCTGAAGTGGGACACTCACATAGACTCCATCGTGAGAAAGGCCCAGCAGAGGTTGTACTTCCTTCTTCAACTGAAAAAGTTCAACCTGCCACAGGCACAGATGACACAGTTTTACTCAGCTGTTATTGAGTCGGTTCTGTGCTCTTCTATAACTGTCTGGTTTGGGACAGCCAGCAAATCAGATATAAGAAGACTGCAATGGACTGTTAGGACAGCAGAACAGATCATTGGTGTGCATCTGCCCAGTCTTCAGGACTTGTACAACTCCAGAGTGAAGAAACGGGCATGTAACATCATCAAAGACCCCTCTCACCCCGGACACAACCTGTTTGCACTTCTCCCTTCAGGCAGACGCTACAGATCTCTGTGCACTAGAACATCTAGGCATAAAAAAGTTTTTCCCACATGCCATCTCCAGCTTAAACAGCTAACACATGAATCATTACCTGTGTTCTGTAATTCTTTTCTGTTATTCATTCTACATATTTAAATATTGCCTCTTTCTCAAGTATTATGTAAATACATATGCATATCTCTTTATTTATACAACTGTATATAGAGTAAATAATGCACAAATATTTACATAATTCTACTGTTCCAGATTCATACATATTATTATTATTTATTGTTAATTCTTACCATTTAAATGTTTTTTCTTTCTGTTCTCTTGTCAGATGTGTATGTATGTATGTATGCATGCATGTGTAATGTGGGGTTTGGGTTTTATTTTTGTTTCATGTTCATGTTCATGTCCATGTCTTTTATTTTGTAATTGTTTCCTTCTGTTAGTGTCATGCTTCCCTTGCCTCATGTCTCTCTGCCTTGTCTATGTGTCATGTTCTGATTGGTTGTCCTAGTCATGTGTCTTGTTTCCCATTGGTTTGTTCATGTCATGTGACCCTCCTTGTCTGCTATAACTAGCCATCATGTTGCCATTGTCTCTTGTCGTGTATTGATGTTGTAACCCGCTGTCGGTGAGTCTAGTCTGTTCATG
>NW_015540969.1:121310-122728 GCF_001515605.1 Sinocyclocheilus anshuiensis
GCTGTTGGTGAGTCTAGTCTGTTTATGCCTCGCCAAGTCTGTTCTAGTCAAGTCTGTTCTAGTCAAGTCTGTTCATGTCAAGTCAAGTCTCGGATTATTGTTTGGATCACCTTTGTAAATAAACTGCAGTTGGGTTCTTCACTACGCTCGCCTTCAGTGGACTGACTCGTTACAGAATACACGACCCAGAACAAAATGAACCCAGCAGTTGTTCGCCTTCTGAGCCTTCGTCAGGGAAGTCGGACCATAGAGGACTATGTGGAGGACTTTTGTGGTTTGTGCTATTTAGTGGACTGTAATGATGTGGCGTTAAAGGACATTTTTCGTCATGGATTGAATGAGCCCATTTGCTCCCAGCTTCCTGGGGGAAAAGTTCACTGGTCCCTTGCTGAATATATAGACTTTGCTCTGCAGTTGAGTGGATCTGCTTTCACTGTGGGTGTCGTGGAGAAGGATTGAATGAGCCCATTTGCTCCCAGCTTCCTGGGGGGAAAGTTCACTGGTCCCTTGCTGAATATATAGACTTTGCTCTGCAGTTGAGTGGATCTGCTTTCACTGTGGGTGTCGTGGAGAAGGAACACGGCACTAAACCAGAACCAGAGTCTGCTCACGTCACGTCTGCTACACCAAAGCCTGCTAACGTCTTGTCTGCCAAGCCAGAGCCTGATAATGTCATGTCTAGCCAGAGTCTGCTCACATCACATCACGTCTGTCAAGCCAGAGTCCGTTCACGTCACGTCTGCCAAGCCAGAGTCTGCTCACGTCTGCTACACCAAAGTCTGCTCACGTCTGCTACACCAAAGTCTGCTAACGCCTGCTATGCCAAAGCCTGCTCACATCATGTCTGCCAAGCCACAGCCTGCTCACGTCACGCCTGCTACTCCAGGACCTGCTCACATCATGCCAGTTAAGTCAAAGTTTACTCATGTCATATCTACCAAGTCAGAACCTGTTCACTTCATGTCTGCCAAGCCAGAGTGCTTGGGCGAGGACTGAAAAGACTGATTGCCAGTGTGATGGACCTACCACTGATGTCAGTGAGAGCGGCTTACATTCCAGTGGTCCCTACGCTCTCAAGCCCGCCAGGCATCCCACTGTCTACTGCACTGCCCATAATGGCGGTCGCCATTTTGAGCGTGTGGGCTGCACACTGCGCTCCAGAGGCCTCTCCTGTCCACGAGTCTGCCTCAGAGGACTCTTCCGTCCATGAATCTGCCTCAGAGTGTTACAGCATGTATGTATTCAAGTTTATTTGTATAGCGATTTTCACGATAAAAATCATTGCAAAGCAATTTTACAGTAAATTAAATTTCTACAATATATTTAGTAGTAGCTTGTCAGTGGTGACTGTCAGTTAATGAGGAAACAAATAAAGACATAATTAGCGTAGCTGCTTTTCCAACCAAGCAAAATTGATT
>NW_015540970.1:0-1885 GCF_001515605.1 Sinocyclocheilus anshuiensis
TAGTAAAGTAAATAAAGTAAATTTTGATTTCATGCCGACTTTAAGTGCGTTGGCCCACCGGGAAAACGCCGGTATGCCCGATTACCAATCCAGCTCTGATGTGCTCATTTACCTAATGAATTAGAAACCGTTATTCACAGGATCAGCACCGAATGGCATTATTATAGGCTAGGCTACAAAAAACGGGGGGCAGAGCAAAGATAAACTGCCACACGATAAAATGCGATTGTGAAAGTTTTCACAAATCGAGACTAATAGCACACTTGAATAAACTTCTTTTTCGTAAGGGTCACCTGAATTCACAAATCATTGAGAATGATATTCGGTATTATTTGCATGTCTATGACAGCGCGCTGCGTATTTATAGCCAAAATCTGAATATCAAACCGCAAACTATCTTTACTGCGGTGTTTTACCGCCGCTCTTCGGCTACTCCATATACACGAAGATTGTACCGACGGCTATACCGTAAAACTGATTTCGGCCCGAAGGACAGCGTCCCCTTACCAAAAAGTAGTATACTTCAAGTTTATTTTAGTAAGTATACTTAAGTAAAGTTCAAGTATATTTTTAATAACTTTGATGTTTTCCTCCCGCTCTTCGGCTACTCCATATACACGAAGATTGTACCGACGGCTATACCGATCAGCATCATTCACCTTTTGCTCCATTTCATTCACTTTCTTTTGTATTTGTTCCACTCTCATCTTCATTGTAGCGTTTTCTTTTTTTTAGATCTACCACTTCTTGATGACAGAAGTCCAGCGATTTTTTAAGCCCCTCTATTTGCAGCGTGTTATGTTTAACAGCTTCATCAGTTTGATCTGCTCTTTCATTGATTTTTGCAGTGATAACACGAATGATATTGTCTTGTAACTCGGCCAAAGATGGTTCATAACTTACTTGCATCTGTTCTTTGCGCGCTTTCTTGGAAAGTTTTTTCTCCGGTGTATTAGGGCTTGAATCACAGGTCTCATTACTTTCCTTGTAAGCCTTGCAGGAGTAGGAGTGTGTCTTGAATCACTCTCTTATCTTTGATGGTACCCAGCAAGCAATTTTGCGTTTAAAAGACGTCTATTAGACGTCTAAATATAGCCTAGACGTCTAGGCTAAAACGAGGCTAAATTTGGGCTGTCAGTGAAAATCTAATAGACGTCTAATCATAGCCCATTTATAGACTAGTCATCAAGTAGACCGCTATTAAACGACTACATATAGGCTATACGTCTAATAGACGGTGAATATGGGTCTAGGCTAAAGCAAGGCTAAATTTGGGCTGTCAGTGAAAATCTAATAGACGTCTAATCATAGCCCAAGAATAGACTAGTCATCAATTATTGACACCACAATGTTTGATTAATGTGGCAAGATTTGTAGGCTTTACCTGTCCAGCATCCTTCTGGCACTGTCTTTGAGGTTTCTTCCTTCAACTCTGCACAACTTTGACACCTGAATAACACATGCCAATGTCAGGCGGGTAGTATTATATGCGTCCGTGTACGCGTGTTTATCAACCTTAAACACTGATGCCCATTGACCTGCAAGTTTTCCATCACTAACCCTTTAAAACTCTTTATTCCAACAGTTTAAGTTTTTCCCTATTAGTGCCCCCCACAATCTGTCTCTGCCTCCAAAATTGTCTGGCACATCTGACTTCATAACAACACAGTGATAGCTGCTGTAACGAAAAAGTAGCCCAGTACACACATTAAACTCAAATGTACATGGAATAATAAATTCACCCCCTACCGTTTTATTTCATTATGTTTTCTGTTTGTACTGTTTAGGTTTTAATGCTGCATTGCACATCTGAGATATTTGCACTTATTATTTGTATTCTTAAGCTTTACTATCAATTTGGAAGTTTCAAAATAAATCTTATTGA
>NW_015540970.1:2917-7004 GCF_001515605.1 Sinocyclocheilus anshuiensis
GATCTTTTCCAGATGTTGAAACTCCTCCTCAGTTTCTCCAATTCTTCTGAGTGTGTTCACTGTATAAATTAATATAGATTAATCTTTGTCAAAGCTGTTTGTTCTGTTGTTTGCAGTTGTTTTAAAATCGATTGAGTTTGTAAACACATACAAATGATAAAACTTTTACTCTATTAAATTTTGCAATTAATCCTCTGAACATATGCGTGCTGAACCATGGGCCTAGTCACGGATCACTATCAACTACAACCTGCTCCCTTCACTAAAATGTCACGGTTCCTATACATGATAACAAATAATATAGATAAATAATGAACACGTCAAAACGAAAACACTGATACTTACAAGACCAAGTAGGAATGTCCTTTATCGTTTGTTTGCCCGCTGCTCTCCGACAAGTAAACTTAGTGCTCTCTCGTGTAAAAGCAAAATTCAAAACACAACACTGATCTTTAACTCTCATTTCTCGTGTTGCCAGTAGTCATTAGGGATGGGCGTATCGATCCGAAGTATCGATATATCGATACTGACGTGAGTATCGAAAGTATCGATACTCAAACAAAAAATATCAATACTAAGGTGTGTTTTATTTACCAGTGATTTTGTTAATTTAACAACAAAAAAATTCATACAATATGCATTGAATTGGACGAATAACCTTTGTTAGCGAGTAATTGTGTAGGATAGAACTATTTTCCTGCTCATCTGGACACGCAAATGTTGCAAGACAGAACTAATCAATCACAGAGAGAATTGCCATCTTGCGGTTGGGAATTGTAATTGCATTTTTATTTATAAAATGAAAGACAGCCGAATATCAATATGAATGTAACATTTAGCTTGTGGGATGCATGACATCATATTATCAAATGCAAGTAAACTTTTGAAACATTTAAATTAGCATTATTTTTGGCATAATAAATAATGCTATATTTAATAATGCTGTAAAATAATTCAATAAAATAATGCTATTTTAAATTATTCAAAATTTTTACTTGCATTTTATAAGCTGCTGCGTGGGCGAAAATTACATGTAAACAAGTTTAAGGCTATTTTGGCTATGCTCGTCGCTGGTCTGGTTACTGGTGTAGGACTATAGCCAAGCTGTTAAAATTAGACCACAGATTGCCTCGATTTCGCCAGGTGGGCTAAAAGCAGACTACACGTAGCCCGTCCAATTTAGAGCGAAATCGTGGCTACATATAGACCATGAATAAAATAATGCTATTTTAAATTATTCAAAATTTTTACTTGCATTTTATAAGCTGCTGCGTGGGCGAAAATTACATGTAAACAAGTTTAAGGCTATTTTGGCTATGCTCGTCGCTGGTCTGGTTACTGGTAGGGCTATAGCCAAGCCGTTAAAATTAGACCATAGATTGCCTCGATTTCGCCAGGTGGGCTAAAAGCAGACTACACGTAGCCCGTCCAATTTAGAGCTAAATCTACATATCGTGGCTACATATAGACCATGTCATGAAATGACACTTTCTTTGTAGATATTATTGACACTGCGAACATGATGGGATATCAACCATCTCATGCGCTGCCTGGCCAAAAACTACAGTGAAAAAGGTTTGACTATAAGTGGGCTACCGCTCTGACTACGAGCTAAATCGTGGCTACGCACAGGCTACGTATTGAACATGTCAAAGAAATGAAACCCCGGACTATATTGGGTCTATACTTAACCGAGACGTTGAAATGATTGACACTGAGATGGCTATTGCTTGCTGGGTAATAACGGCAAGAAGTGGCAAAATACATTTACGGTAATTATTATGCAAATTAATCGTATCTGTTTTACTAATCACTCAGAGACAACGCCCAGACAAAGATGTGCTCATTTTTAGACGCGTTAGTAGCCCGTAATATCCCCTAGAATGGTGTATCTGGTTCAAGATCCAATGAGAAGTTATTAAATGGCAACAATAGTCACTGGTATAGAATCACTAGTAAACTATTTTATTTCGTAACATATTTTCAAACACAACTAATATTTATTGGGCCATTTTATGACAGTGCCACAAAGTTATCTTTATTGTTATCTGAGTATACATGAGCATCTGATTTTATGATATTGTTTACAAAGGACAACCAGCAATCACCAGAACAAAATAAACATTAATTGGTTGGTTTACTGTTTGTAATGTTAAGTTTATGACGTAAAATTTAATAAAATAATGTTTGTAAAGCTGTAATTTAAAGCATGTTCATAATCTAATGCAATGATATTTACAGTTACTTAAGTGTCCACATATTTTTTGATATGGTCTTAAAATGTGTTTATTTATTAATAAGAAAGTTCTTACGACATTAGGCCCCTGGAGCAGGGTGTGTAAAGTAGGCGTGTGAGTTGGGCGGTGCTGGGGAAGTGAAGTTCAACTCACAAGATTATTGGCTGTCTGTGCTGGTGGGCCGAGCTGGGATGCGATGGTACGTTGTGATTGGTTATTTCAGCCGCACCGCGTGTTGGCTGCGCTCTGACGTCTCTCATCTTATCCGCGAGTGCAGCAGCAGCGGAGCTCTGTCTGCGTCACGACACAAACAGAGACCTGAAATAACTTCACCTGGCGAGTTGCTTGACTTTCTGTCACTCATCGGGCGTGAGGTGGGTTTTTCTTAGGCCACCACTTCTAAATGGCAAGTTCAGGTTCGGATGCAGGACGGCATCTTCTTCAGCAGGCTTATCATCATCATCATCATCATCATCCCGAACCGGCGCCCGAACCTGCTGTTCGCGAGGCGCAGAGATGGATAGAGGTGCGTGACGTCATATCACTGAGTTATTTGGAAATACAGTGTATCTGTATAATGCGTACTCATGCTGAAGCTTTGCAACATTTGTGTCGGGTTTAACTGGACACGCGCATCTCCAATGTCCGCTGTGTGGTTTGATAGTGGGTTATGTGTATGTAGAATGTACTTGGAGCTTAGTGTGGCTACTTGTGTTCACCTGTTGACATAACATAGGTTTCATCTGACATGAAGAAAGCCTGAAGGAATGTCAGTGCAATTGTTACCCAGTGCGAACCAGTCCTAATGGGATCAAACCAGCTAACACAATGTAGATTGTAACGTTACAATTGCATTGGAATGATGTTCACTTTTGTGTTGGCTTTACTTCTTCTTTTAAGGTTTGTCAAAAAAATGTTGAAGGAGTACCAGTGGGATTTCTTTCATAATTCAGAATCAGAATTGTTGCATATTCCCAGAGGAATAGATTACTATTGACCTAATATCTTATTCCCTCCTCTCAGGGAACCAGAGATTTAACTCACACTGAAATGTCAAATTTATTATATGCCCATGAGAAGGATGCAATACAAATTGCAAAATTGAGGTGTGAATATTGGACAATCAATGCTCATTGGGGCAGCAGGGATGCAAAACCAGGTTGAGAAGAAAAGATATTTAGTGCAACAAGACTTTAAGAATTAAGGTGAAGAATTAAGAATTAAACCATCAGGAACCTTTTCCACAACTGCAAACTACCTGCAGTCTCCAGAAGTCCAAGTTGTCAGGTTCTTAGAGATTTTGCTGAGGTAAAAAAATCCTGACCCCACTTAATACGAATCACAAGCAAAAGTGTTGTGAAATGCATTAAGATAGATTTTTTAAAGGCTTTATAGACAGATTAGTTTGAATGGATGTCAATGGAAGAGAGGCTTCACTAGCAAATGACAAAATTTGACAGCCTCTCGACTGAATGTCAACTTGTTGCCATTAAACATTAATTTTGGTTTGATTTACACCAAAAAAAAAGAAAGAAAAAAAGAAAAGAATAATCTGTTTTTATAAGAGAATTCATGCCTTTAACTTTGCACTAATTGCATGGTTCACAACGACTTCCATAACTCATGGATATGAGATGCCAGTCAATGCAGACAACTTTTAATGCTATTATTATTATTATTATTATTTAATTATATACATTTTATATACAGTGGGTAAAATAAGTATTGAGCACGTCACCATTTTTTTCAGTAAATATATTTCTAAAGGTGCTGTTGAAATTTTAACCAGATGTCGGTAACAACCCAAGTAATCCATACATACAAAGAAAACAAAACAAATAAGTTCAGAA
>NW_015540970.1:7014-7883 GCF_001515605.1 Sinocyclocheilus anshuiensis
AAGTATTGAACACGTCACCATTTTTCCCAGTAAATATATTTCTAAAGGTGCTGTTGACATGAACTTTTCACCAGATGTCAGTAACAATCCAAGTAATCCATACATACAAAGAAAACAATACAAATAAGTTCAGAAATTAAGTTCTGTGTAATAAAATGGAATGACACAGGGGAAAAAGTATTGAACACATGAAGAAAGGGAGGTGCAAAAAGACATGGAAAGCCAAGACTCCAGCTGAAATCTATCAGTAATTAGAAAGCAATCCTGCCCCTAGTCAGCAGAAATTAATATTAGCTGGTTCAGTCCCAACACCTACAGGACCAGGATGATGAAGATGAAACAAAGGTGGACATTTCAGGATGACAATGATCCCAAACACAGCCAAGGAAACTCTCAGTTGGTTTCAGAAAAAGAATAAAGCTGATAGAATGGCCCAGCCAATCACCTGACTTGAATCCAATAGAAAATAAGAACTAAAGATCAGAGTTCATAGAAGAGGCCCACAGAACCTTCAAGATTTGAAGACTCTGGAAGAATTTTGGAAGAATGGGCCAAAATCACACCTGAGCAATGCATGCGACTAGTTTCTCCATACAGGAGGAGTCTTGAAGCTGTCATTACCAACAAAGGTTTTTGTACAAAGTATTAAATAAAGTTCAGTAGTTCAATACTTTTTCCCTGTGTCATTCATTTTATTACACATAACTTAATTTCTGAACTTAATTGTTTTGTTTTCTTTGTATGTATGGATTACTTGGGTTGTTACCAATATCTGGTGAAAATTTCATGTCAAGAGCACCTTTAGAAATATATTTACTGGGAAAAATGGTGACGTGTTCAATAATTATTTTACCCACTGTAATTATATA
>NW_015540970.1:8199-11209 GCF_001515605.1 Sinocyclocheilus anshuiensis
GAAGCAGGTCATTTGAGATCAGTAGCAGGATAGACGTGTACATAAAAATGTCATGGTACTTCTTACTTGCTTGGAGCTGAGAGATATACACAACATTCATCCATTTAAGAAATTTACTCTAAACCCAAATGTTCAGAATTCATCATTAGCAATGTCAAATGTATTCAAGTTGACTTACTGCAGTCATACCCAAGTGCCAGATGCCCCAAATAGCTGTTTATTGAAAAGCACACACCTCAGCTAGAGGCTTTTGTAAGTGGAGCTCAGTGTAACAAAGCTTTTGTGTCCATTGTGTGTGGTTACTGGGATTTTTTGTACAAGTTTTCACAAAACGGAGAAGGTGGGTCTCATTTTATTTTTCATGTCAACCCATGTCGCCCATGTCAGCCTACACAAACAAATGTAAACAGATGATCCACAAGTTGTTACATGTGTGTAAGTTGTGTTATAATGGATCTGACTGACACCGTTTTTACCCAGATAGTAAAATTCCTGAGGCCCAGATCAGGCCCACACCTGAGACTTTCATCTGGCCCACATACCGCGTGGAATGGTGGCACTTGGGCGGTCCGCTCCCGTTTGCCAGATTTGGGCCACAAGCAAGCCAAAGGAAGGCCCAGTGTCACCCATGAATAAACCAAATAAAGCAAAACTGGCCCAAATCTGGACCACATTGATTTGAATTCTGGCCCAGATCCGGCCCAGATCCAACACCTTGCTCTGGCCCACATACTGTTTAGAATGATGGCATTTGGGCGGTCCACTCCTGTTTGCCAGATTTGGGCCACAAGCAAGCCAAAGGAAGGCCCAAAGTCAGCCATGAATAAACCAAATAAAGCAGAACTAGCCCAAATCTGGGCCACATTTATTTTAATTCTGGCCCAGATATGGCCCAGATCTAACACCTTGTTCTGGCCCACATACTATGTAGAATGATGGCATTTGTGTGGTCCACTCCTGTTTGCAAAATTTGGGCCACAAGCAAGCCACAGGAAGGCCGCATGTCAGCCATGACAATAACTAAATAAAGTAGAACTGGCCCAAATCTGGGCCACATTTATTTTAATTCTGGCCCAGATCTGGCTCAGATCCAACACCTTGCTCTGGCCCACATAATGCGTGGAATAATGGCATTTGGGCAGTCCAGTTCTGTTTGCCAGATTTGGGCCTCAAGTAAGACTTAGCATTGCTGCATGTAAGCCAATCAAATAAACGAAAACTGGCCCTAATGTTGGCCACAGTTGATTTTTATTCTAACCCTGGTCTTTCTCACATCCGCAGCAAAAATGGCTGCCCACTGCTCCGGGTGTGTGTTCACGGTGTGTGTGTGCTCACTGCTGTGTGTGTGCACTTTGGATGGGATAAATGCAGAGCACTAATTCCGAGTATGGGTCACCATACTTGGTCACATGTCACTTCACTAAGTGAGTTATGCATCAACAATATTTAACATTGTAAAGAAAATTTTTTAAATGTCCTCCATAAATGTTCAAATAAGTTCCAGAAATGTGTCCTACTTGATAAAATCATCCCAACCCAAGTTTTGCACAAGCAGCAATTAAAATGCCACAGATAAATATTCAAAGACACATTCCAATACTTTAAAAACTGTTCTTCACAAGGTTGAACTTAAATGCTTCTCACTCAGATTCTACCTACACAGTAAGTTTGTGAGTGTCATAGCTACACTGTGTTAAAGAGCACACGACAAAGATGAAAGTTTATATATCATAAGTCTTTAATCCAACAAGGGTAAATCCAAACACAATGTAGCACAGCAACATTTAAGACATAAGACCAGACAAACTCAAAGTGAACATACAGAAACTTAAGTACTCAGACCAAACAAGGATAATTAACTAGGCACACCTGAACAGAATAATATAATCAACACAACATATAATAGGCTATAATATAATTAACAGATTAACAAAAGGAAAAAAAACACTGTGCAACAAGTAAAGGCTACGCTCGTTGTTGTGACACTCCTAATGCGTTTTATTTATTTTCTTTATATATTTATTTGATTTAATCCATCTGATCGCACTGCCTCACACACACACAAACAACATTAGTTCTACCGTTGCCTGACATTTCAGCCATTCATCATCAAACTAAAATGCAGTCAAGCAAACATAAAAGTTACACTGTTTATTTTAAAAGGTCCGCTGTAAAATCAGCGTGCAGTGCCCAAACAAAAATGTTTGCGCATGTGAAAGATTTTAGGGATATTTGAACATGAGTGAAGTATAAAGCCATGTTTAGGCTATATAATGAATAATAGTTATGCAAACAAATGTTACAAATATGGCAAAAATGGAAACATTTGAGACATGCTCATGAGCCCAATGCCGTTTCAGTTTTGCTTGACATTTATGCTGTTTATAATGAATGCCACTATAGCCTAATTTGTGTTTTATTTTATAGTTTAATATATAATTTTATAACTACTTATTTTTCATTCTTGTTCTGTTCTGAATACCATTACATTTAAAATATTTGTTGTAGAGTGAGGGGAACTAAATAGGCTGTTTATATTTGCCAGTATTTTAATATACATATAAACTGCATAAATTAATGTAGCCTAATTGTTTGCAGTTACAAGGTTAACGGGTCTTTTTGGAGTCTTTTTGGCCGGGTTTCATTTCTCCTTGTCGTAAACTCAGGGGCGAGGCTTCTAAACCGGGGTGTTTTTAGGTGCGTTATATTCAAATGACGATTGTTTTCTGCCGCCACATTTATCAACATACGATCATTCGCACTATGAGATTTGCGGCATACGAATGTTTCATGAATCACACGTGAACTCTGTTGTAAGTTGAGAAAACATACTTACAGGATGTGAGTCAGAACAGCTGGCATTGTAGGCTACTCTCACAGGTTTAGGAAACAGTCCTTTGTAAAATGCACTGCACACATCTGAATATTTGGTTTGAACTGTTCTGGAACAGTGTTTTAAATACAACTTAACCACTGATTTCTAGTTGTGTCCTCTTTTGGAAGGCCAAAC
>NW_015540970.1:11245-11438 GCF_001515605.1 Sinocyclocheilus anshuiensis
AAGGAAAACTTGAAATCGCATCATATGACCCCTTTAAAGGGGTGGGTGATTGTGATAAAATTTTTTTAACTTTAGTTAGTGTGTAATGTTGCTGTTTGGGTATAAACAATATCTGCAAAGTTACGAAGCTGAAAGTTCAATGTAAACGGAGATATCGTCTTTTAAAATTCTGGCAGTTTAATGCCTACAAAAA
>NW_015540970.1:11763-18340 GCF_001515605.1 Sinocyclocheilus anshuiensis
CGGTACGGTTCGATTTTTTACAGAGAACCGTTGCAGCCCTAGATTACACAAAAAAATTGTAAGCAGGTTTAGTGTTTGGGTTATTCTAAAATGTTATAAATAACATATTTCTACCTCATTATATGACCAAATTCTACATTAGATTGCTATCAGAAATTATTGTGAATGCTTGATGGTGGTTTACAATTAGTTTTGAGTAAAAGTGTATTAATCTCTTAAATGGCTATGTGTAGCTTAATGCTAATTTTAGCTATAATGTACCTGTTAATCTAGTGTAATTATATGATGTCATATTTCATAGTGCTGGGCGATATACCCGGTCAAATGATAAAACGGTTTGAATCCGCAGTATGAATAAAAAAAAAAATCGGGATGGAACGATTACCGGTTTGACGATAAATCATGATAAAATTCCCCAAGGTTAGCATTACCGTTTCATATTTGAATTATCATTAAAACCTTATTCGATTACCGTGATTTGAACAACTCAGGATAAATAAAATAGGGGGAAAATCACAGTTATATAGGTGAAGTTCATGTAAGGTTCAGTTATCCTTATCAAATGAAATTCTGGTGAAGTGACACTCAGCAGCTCTGAAGGTGAAGTTCATGTGAGGTTCAATTATCCTTATATAATGAGATGGCAGACACTACAACATGAGCATTATTATTATTATTATTATTAGGTTTGACAGTTATTTAAATTATTTTGATTCTTTACAGGTTTTTTGCGGTGTTTATTAATAATGTAAACGTTTGATGGAGAAGATACTGTAGTCTTACATAGTCAGATCAACTAATCTGCAAACACACACACACACACACACACACATACACACATACTTAAAGTACTACACTCTCCTACTTCAGGAGGAAGGGTGGTAAGTGGGACATTGCTTTAGAGACAGAGATATGGATCCAAGAGCTGTGTGTGTGTGTGTGTTTTGGGGTGTTTTAAGTGGGTCAGAAGTGATGTACTCATGGGAGCTGGGTTCTTTTTGCTTTTCATGGGAAACTGCTGTTTCTTTGTACCATAGACACACACACACTTATCCATATACTGACTCGTACTGACAGAGTAAACAGTCAGCTGCCACCAAGTAATCTAGATTTGTAGTGGTGCTTGCTGAGGCAAGCATAACTATTACTATTGGCCATGCTTTGAGATGGGATTTCAGCAAATCCTTAACTAGTCATAAGTATTAAACTTCAGAGAGTAACTTTGTGCTTGTTTGTGCTACAGATATAAGGTGTTCTGACAAAGACGGTAATACTACACAGCCACTGAAAGAGGATCCCAAGCTAGATACCAGGTGCCGGTTGCATAAACTGCTAATCTTAAAAAGTTAGGCCTAGTCATCTATTTTTTTTTCTTCAAGACCAGTCATAACTTTATAAATTCAGTTACAAAAAGATAGATTGATCTAATTTGAATATGAAAAGTAAAAAGAGGAAGGGGTGGTTTCTGCTGGTTACTGTATGATGATTGAAATTGTGAAATGGCCTTAAACAATTAGTAAATAACCTGCAGAATGGCATGTCTTCTAATACATGCAAGAATGGCATGTATTCTGATTTCTGACAGCGCTGCGCGAGCTCGCGGCGCTATCTGCTTGTTAGCCAGGGTTCAAAATCTGCACTGAAACAGTGTTACTTGTCAGTTGTTCAGTAACATTTTAATGAATTTTTACATGCAATACATGCAACAAACATCTTCCCAAATTCGTAATGAGAATCATTTAGAAATCTGCTGTTGTCAACAAAAAGAAGCACTGAGGTCTTCCTGCAGGTTTCTGTCAAAATAAAAGCTGAGAAAAAGCAACTCCATCAACATTCATAAATGTTAGTATTGTAATTTTACTGTTGTTCTGTAAAATAAAATTAAAAACTAAGACAACAATAATGATAATAATAATTACAAAAGCTCTATCAATACATTCATTATAACATTCACACATAGTGTTGGGATCTGTAATATTTTCTAATGTTTTAAAAGAATTCTCTCCTGCTCAGCAAGACTGCATTTATTTGTACAGTAAAAAAAGTCATGCCTGATTCAAGAAGGGGGTCTCAAAAGTGGCCAAAAAATATTATTTTACTAACTTATTAATTTTATGTTAAATTGTGCTTTGTTGGTATTGTGTCTGCTAGACTGTTAAAAATGTTCAGTGTTAAGTAAATATCTTGTTTTGTAATAGATTTTTTTATTTGAAAATCAAGAAAGTAAACAGTAAAAAGCACAGTTTGGCTAATTTATGCAATGGTGAAAAAATGTACAAAATACATGGGGAAAAACCCCCCACAAAAAAACGTGTTCAGTATTCGGTATTCGGCCTTCGGCCAAGAATTGTCATTTCGGTGCATCCCTACTTAACATAGTGACTATGTTTATACATGTAACAAGCATTCCACTGAACGGCAAGTTGTAAGAACCCATGTGCAGTTTATTAAACACTGTGAAATCCAAAATCCAAACAAACGAAGACTTGACTTGACACAAATTTGACTTGAAACAGACTTGACCAGAAACAGACTTGACTTGGCATGAACAGACTTAACTTGAACAGACTTGACTTGTCATGAACAGAAACACAACTCACCAACAGCAGGTTATACAGATAAGAGTAGCACATGACATGATCACATGAGGGGCAAGGAACACATGACAGGAACATGAAACAAGTCAAAATGTAACGTAACACCCAACCAAAACAAAACCCAAAAAGTCCAGGAGGGTGGTGGAGCGGAGGTGGAACTGGGGGAGGGACGGAGGGCCAGGCCCATGCAGGGGAACAGGACCTGGATCATGGCATGGCAGAGGACCAGGACTGTGGAGCAATGGTGGACCTGGACCATGAGACAATGGCAGACCTTAACTTGAACAGACTTGACTTGTCATGAACAGAAACACAACTCACCAACAGCAGGTTATACAGATAAGAGTAGCACATGACATGATCACATGAGGGGCAAGGAACACATGACAGGAACATGAAACAAGGCAAAATATCAAAATAAAAGACCAGAAAACCTAAACAAGAAACAAAACCCAAACCCCAAGTTACACCTCTGTTGTGTTGGCCAAAAAACAATAAACTTGTATTTTAATGCAGAAACATTAAAAGAAAAAACAGAAACATAAAACAGGACCAGGACTGTGGAGCAATGGTGGACCTGGACCATGAGACAATGGCAGACCTGGGCAGTGGAGCCATGGTGGGCCTGGACCATAGGGCAATGGCAGACCTGGGCAGTGGAGCCATGGTGGACCTGGGCCATGAAGCAGAGGCAGGTCTAGACTGTGAAGCAGTGGCAGACTGTGTAACAGTGGAGGACCTGGGCCATGTAACAGTGGCAGACTGTGGAACAATGGAGGACCTGGGCCATTGAGCAGTGACAGACTGCGAAACAGTGGAGGGCCAGGGCCATGGAGCAGTGGCAGACCGTAGAGCAGTAGACCAGGAGACCACCAGGTCAGATCCAGAGGAGCATGGAGCCATGGAGCAGGCAGAGCAGGAAGCCATGGTGGAGCAGGCAGAGCAGGAATCCATGGTGGAGCAGAGACATGGACAGACCACTTGACTGTGACAGAACAGGCAGAGAGTTCGTGAGCAGCCTCCATAGCCGCAACATGACAGGCAGAATATCCTTGAATGGCCTCAATGGCCATAACATGACAAGCAGAGAGTTCATGGATAGACCCCTTGGCAGTGACAGGACGGGCAAAGAGTTCATGGACAGCCTCCATGGCTGTGGCTGGACAGGCAGAGAGTTCAGAAATCCCCCCACCTCGGGAGGTTCTACAGTTGATGCCGCCACCTCTGGAGGTTCTGCAGCGGACGCCGCCACCTCTGAGGCAGACTCATGGACAGGAGAGGCCTCAGAAGTGCAATGTGCAGCCCAAACACTCAGGATGGGTACCGCCATCACGGGCAGCACAGTAGGCAGTGGCATGCTCGCCGGGCTTGAGTGTGTTGAGGCTGAGGCTTGAAAGTGTAGAGACCACTGGGATGCCAGCCGCTCGCACTAACATCAATGGTGGGTCCATCACACTGGCAATCAGTCTTTTCAGTCCTGCCCCAAGCTCCGCATCCTCGGGAGCTTGGGTACTACAGCCCTCCCCCAAAAAAATCCTTAAGGGAAACTTGCTTGTCAGCCATGGTGTGACGAGGCTCTGACGTGATGGCCGTGGCGAGGCTCAGGCGTGGTGGCCATCTTGGCCAGATAATCAGGCGTGGCGGCCATCTTGGCGGGGGAATCAGGCGGGGTGACCAACTTGGCCGGGAGTAGCAGCCGTGACATGACGAGGTTCTGACGTGACTGCCGTGACGTGGTGAGGCTCAGGCGTGGTGGCCATCTTGGCCGGGGACTCAGGCGTGGCGGGCATCTTGCGAAGAGACTCTGGGCTTGTGGCCATCTTGCGACAAGACTCTGGGCTGGCGGCCATCTTGCGACGAGACTCTGGGCTGTCGGCCATCTTTGTGAAGAGACTCTGGGCTGGCGGCCATCTTGCGAAGAGGCTCTTGAGTGGCAGCCATCTTGTGACTGTGTTCTTGAGTGACGGCCATGTTGTGAAGAGTCTCTTGAGTGGCCGGCATGACGTGAGCTGTCTCTGGCTTGGCAGATATGACGTGAAGAGGCCTTGGCGTAGCAGACGTGATGTGAGCAGGCTTTGGCTTGGCAGACATGACGTGAAGAGGCTCTGTAGACCTTGACGTGATGTGAGTGGGCTCCGTAGACTCTGACGTGACATAAATAATTCCAGACATGATGTGCAAATATTCTGGTGTGGCGGATACTGGGGAATAGCAGGGTTCCTTATCTGCAATTCCCACAGTAAACGAGGAATCACTCAAACGAAGTGCAAAGTCAATATATTGAGCCAGAGTCCAGTGAGGCGTGTGAGCATTAACAAAGAGATTTCTTTTGTGAGGCCAAAACGGAAAATGTCCTTGAGGGCCACGTCATTAAAATCCACCGAGTGACTGAGTTCACAAAAGTCTGCAACATAGTCCTCTAGGGCCCTGTCGCCTTGACGAAGGCAGAGGAGGCTAACTGCTGGGTTCATGGTATGGTTGAGTATTCTGTAACAAGCAGTCCACTGAACAGCAAGTTGTAAGAACCCATGTGCAGTTTATTGAACAGTGTGAAATCCAAAATCCAAACAAATGAAGACTTGACTTGACACAAACTTGACTTGAAACAGACTTGACCAGAAACAGACTTGACTTGGCAGGAACAGAAACACAACGCACCAACAGCAGATTACACAGATAAGAGTAGCACATGACATAATCACATAAGGGGTAAGGAACACATGACACTAACATGAAACAAGGCAAAATATCAAAATAAAAGACCAGAAAACCTAAACAAGAAACAAAACCCAAACCCCACGTTACAATACAACTGGCCCTAGAATACCATCGAGACTTGGGCCAGTAAGCATCCACCTGACAACACCCAAGGAAACCTCAGTAGCCGCACACAAAAATAAAGCACCCAGAACAGCAGCACCTGCATAACAACACCCTGGTATTGTGGTGATGAATTCTGTGCAATGATGCTCTTCAGAGAATTTTTAATACTAGTTTTCTTCTACTCTGCATTCTAGTCAAGTGAAATTTATTTGTATAGTGCTTTTCACACAGTTTTGAATCAGCTTTACAGGAAATCATGATACTAACAATATCTTAATATCTTCAATTATCTTCAAACCTTATATCACATTTAGCAGATTAGAGTTGGGCAATAATACAGTTTACATTTTATGATGATTCAAACTAGTGTTGTCAAAAGACCCGGTATTTCGGTACCATTACGGTACTAAAAAAAAGAAAACGTTACGGTACCAGGTTTTCTTAAGTGGTACCGAGTACCTGGTCAACCCGGTTCTTGATGCGCTATCCGAAAGCTATCCTCTTCATAAAAGCACTGAGGAAACGCATCAAATGAGACACCCCGATCAAATGAAAGAGTTCAAGCAGGTAAGTTTCAATTACATTTTTAATATTCAGAGCTTCTGTTATGAATATTATTCCATATTTTAATTTGAATGTTGGATTAAAATAAACATCGCCGTTAGCATATACGTAGTTAATCGTTAGCATAAGCGCGGCTAACGCTAATATAATGAGCATTAGAATGAAGTTTATTTCTTAACTATTTAATGCTCCTATAACTTTTATTAGTGTAAAAAACAGGAGGACATAATGGTATGTACTATTTTTACACAGCAGAGGCTTTTAAATGAGCTGTGTATCCAAAATATGCGTGTTAGAGAATGTACAAATGTATGGTTAACAGTGTTTATGTCATATCAGTCCGTCAGAAAAACAGTTCTGGGCTTTTTTTTTTTTTTTAGTTAGTTGATATTCTTGGCTGAATAACTCTAGCAGGTTTTAAAAGCACTTTAAAGGGGTCATATGATGCTGCTAAAAAGAACATTATTTTGTGTATTTGGTGTAATAAAATGTGTTTTATGCGGTTTAAAGTAAATAAAACATTATTTTCCACATACTGTACATTATTGTTTCTCCTCTATGCCCCGCCTTTCTGAAACGCGTCGATTTTTACA
>NW_015540970.1:19052-25852 GCF_001515605.1 Sinocyclocheilus anshuiensis
ATATTTTAGCTGGTGTCAATGATCTAATGTTGCATTTGGTCAGACTCAGCCCATTGCTTTACTGAAGTATATTATATTTTCCTTTTACAGCTGCAGACTGAGGAAGATCCTGAAACACACCAGCAAACCCTAAAACAGACTTAAAACAGCTTACAGTTGTTTTTCAGTGGCAGCAAAAATATAACAAAAACTTTTGGGTGAAACTTGTTTACTTTTTTCATACTTTTATTACTTGTGGAAAAACTTGAAACAATTTTAAATAAGTATAAAGAATGGCATTGGTTTCAGTCCATTGCTTTACTTAAGTATATTATATTTTCCTTTTACAGCTGCAGACTGAGGAAGATCCTGAAACACACCAGCAAACCCTAAAACAGACTTAAAACAGCTTACAGTTGTTTTTCAGTGGCAGCAAAAATATAACAAAAACTTTTGGGTGAAACTTGTTTACTTTTTTCATACTTTTATTACTTGTGGAAAAACTTGAAACAATTTTAAATAAGTATAAAGAATGTCATTGGTTTTGTACATTTAATTTTTGTTTAACGTTATTAATAAAAATAATGTTCAATTAGCATGTTTTTGTGTTTTGCTTTGGTACCGAAATTGGTACCGAGAACCATGGATTTTCATTGGTATTGGTACCGAATACTGAAATTTAGGTACCGTGGCAACACTAATTCAAACTATCAAGCATATTGATATGCTGTGAGATATGCACTCATTACCTCCTGCCTTGCTTTCACTCGTCGTTCCGGTTTCTGCTTTCAGTTTGTTCAGAATTTGACTAGAAAATGAGGTAAATGAAGAGACCGAGCAGTACTCATCTACTCTTCTGCTGTTTACATAAATGATTCTCTCTAAATATTCCTTCAATTGTGTGACATTTGGTATTAACACTGGTGGACAAGTGGACAATAATGGATGTTTATGTAAACCTGTAATGAATTGCTCTGTATATCGTTATTGTTAGTTCTGTGAAAGTGAAATGCCCCGTTTAAAATTATGTTTAGAAGCATTGTTGAAATGCTTGTGAAATCCACGTGACTGTTAGCTTGGAACTGAACAAAGAGTTTGATCGGCATGTATAAAAAGTCATATCAGGTGAAATGTGTCATTTCTGTGCCACTATCCTAAGATGTTCTGTTTTTTAGCATGTTGCTATGTGGTTACTAGGGTGAGTATAGGGTGCTTTCACACCAGCTTCTTTGGCATGCACCCAGTTTTGTTTGACGTCAGAGTTAGGCTTGTTTGGATGTTATAAATAGTGTTTTACAAACTGTTTTTGAACGTACCTGAAACATTTAAGAAGGTGATCTGGGGTACAGTTCATGTGAAGTGTGGTATAGGGCTGTGATGTGGCAATTATTTACCACCATGGTATTGTGGTGTTTCTGGATGCGGGGTGTTTATATATACTGTATATGTGCTCACACACAATCAGCCGCACAGAAAATCTTGTCAAGTTAACAATATCAGCACAATATTCATTAAATATAAGCACCTCCTGTTGATACTGTAATGATATAATATTATTGGCGAAACAGATTTAGCAAACACTCCATTGCGTTTTTGAGTTTGAGCTCTGGAGAATATTAAATGTTCCTATTTACTACGAGTTTTTGCAATGGTGAGACATGTAGCCAATAACAGACATGTTTGTTGATCTCTTGAATGCAATGACCAATCAGAGGTATTAAGTTAGAATCCACTCACCGCTCAAAATGCCGGAGTTTCTGTTCTGTGCGAATCCTCTCTCATTAAAAACAACGACACGACGCAAGTAAGAGATTCATTATGCAGTGTAGATAACTTTATTTATTTTAATGGAACGTTCTGAGATTGCGAACTGAGATGAGTAACAGCTTTTTATTGATTGTAATGTGAGCAGTCTTTTGCACTTTCGATGCTATATACTGTAGCTATACAGTTAATCCGTTGAATAAAAGTATATATATATATTTTTTTTTTATTATATCGCGATACATATTGATATTGAATTATTGTCCAGCCCTAGTGCAAATTCAAGTAACAAAAATGGTTTTAAAGCCACTTTCTGACTTTTCTTACTTCATACACAAAAAGTGCAAAACTTTGACAAAATTTGATTTCATGATGATTTAATACTTAAAAAAAGTGGAAATTAATGACTAATAAGCCAATAAGTGCGCCTCTCCTGCCATTTACTAGCTATAGTGGTCTCTTTTAATGGTTTCTTTTAATTTTAAATAAGTGTTTGTTTACCACAAAATATATATTTTTTGTCATCATATTTAAAATAACATTTAACATAAAAAAAAAAAAATTCTGTGGCTAACTAATGAATAAAATTTTGGTCGACTAAGCCTCTTCTCATCAATTAACGTTTAGTCGATTATTGTGGGACAGCCCCTACTAAATACCACTCAAAATGGTAAAGTTTACATTCAGCTTGCTTATGACGATAATGAACCCAGATGCAGGATTTATTGCAGGTATTATGGGAAACAGGTACAAAAACACTGTAGTAACACAGGTAAGTTAAGCAGACACAAACAGCAGCAATGAGTTCACAGTTGACTATGAATCACAATTCCCAAAAGTGTAGATCACAAAATGGAGCGCAGGAGATTTGGGTAAATATATCTCGTATGTGACTAGATTAATTTGTTTTAGAATTTGTTTTAGAAGGGACCAGTGATCAGCTGTGCTGGTAGGTGTGGCAGTTTGTCCACAGGAAGCGTTCACTATCCTGGATTTTCCTCTCCATCTGCCCATTGATCTGTGGGTGGTGTTTAGATGACAGACTTACAGTCACAGCCAAAGAAAGTAGAAGGCATGGCAGATGGGGGTTAGACCTTTTTAAGGGTACAAGATGACAATCTTTAGAGAATCTACCGACAGCCATTAGGATGCAGGGTAATCCTCAAGTGTCTGGGAGATCAGTGACAAAGTCAGTTTCTGGATGTGACCATGGTCTGTGTGGTATGGGCAGCGGGAGGAGTTTGCCTGATGGTAAGTAGTGTGGAGACTTGGCTATGGCACACTTACAAGTCCTTGCACAAACTGATGCACTTCCTGTGACATAGACAGCCACCAGCACTTCTCATAGAGGAGCAAGAGAGTTTGCTGGATGCTGAGGAGTGGATTGACAGAGATGGAAACACTATGGGTTCAGAGAGTTTCAGGTGAGCTTTGATAATTTTGGACCCTGGACAATATAACAATGGTAAATCTAAAATGGATAAAGGAAAAAAAATAATAATACAGTGATCTATGATAACCCTCAAGCCAAGCAAGTGGTGCCATTCTTCTAGAGCCAGCTTGATGAAGAATAGCTCCTGGTTGACTATATCGTAGTTTTGCTCCGCAGGGGATATTTTAAATGACAAGAAGAAGAAGGCTAGGGTGATAGATGGATCTGATAAAAGGTTTGTCAGGACGGGGATGGACCAAGATAGGTACAGTGACAGTGACGTGAGGCCAAGTATGGTGACCCATACTCAGAATTAGTGCTCTGCATTTATCCCATCCAAAGTGCACACACACACACACCGTGAACACGGTGTGTTTTTTTTTGGGCAGCCATTTTTTGCTGCGGCGCCCGGGGAGCAGTTGGGGGTTCGGTGCCTTGCTCAAGGGCACCTCAGTCATGGTATTGAAGGTGGAAGAGAGCGTTGTAAGATAGCGCTACAAACCCTGCCGGTATGAGACTCGAACCCGCAACCTTGGGTTACAAGTCCGACTCTCTAACCATTAGGCCACGACTTTCCCACGATGATGTAAGGCATGTTTCAGACATTCAAAGCCATGAGAGGCTTTGGGATTCCAGAACAGGGACTTAGGCCAGGTGTACACTGTGCGATTTTTGCTGTCATACAAGCTCATACGCAATTTACAGTGCCCTTCACTAAAATTGGTACCCTTGGTAAATATGAGTAAAGGCGGCTGTGAAAATAAATCTGCATTGTTTATCCTTTTGAGCTTTCATTAAAAAAATTCACAAAATTCTAGCCTATCATTGAAGTAAAACAATTGAAAGTGGGGGGAAAATCTCATTGTGAAATAAATGTTTTCTCTTGTTCATGTTGGCCACAAATATTGGCACCCAATTATTGCAACATCCTTTTCCCAAGATAACAGCTCTAAGTTTTCTCCTATAATGCCTGAAGAGTTTAGAGAACAACTGATAAGAGATCAGAGACCATTCCGTCATACATAATCTCTCCAGATCCTTCAGATTCACAGCTCCATGTTGGTGCTTCTTCTCTTCAGTTCACCCCACTCATTTTCTGTAGGGTTCAGATCAGAGGACTGGGACGGTCATGCAGTCATGCAACATTTTTGTGTTGATTTTGATGTTTGTTTTGGATTATTGTCCTGATGGAAGATCCAACCACAGGCCCATTATAAGATTTCTAACAGAGGCAGTCAGGTTGGTATTGGTATAGTTGGTATTTGATAGAATCCATGATGCCATGCATCTGAACAAGATGTCCAGGACCTCCGGCAGAAAAACAGGCCCACAACATTAAAGAACCAGCAGTACATGAGGTACTTTTTATCCCTGTTTGTACTAAACCTATCTGGTGGGTTTGCTGCCAGAAAGCTTTTTTTTTTTTTTTTTTTATTTTAATATTTGAAGTTTCAGTCGTGTCTGACAACTGAATATGCTGGAGTTTGTTTTTGGATGAGCGAGGAGGATTTTTCTTGAAATTCTCCCGAACAACATGTGGTGATGTAGGAGCTGTTTGATCTTTTTTTTTAGGCTTTCTGACTAGTGGTGGGAATCTTTAGGCAATTCACGATCCGATCCGATTCCGATTCTGGGAGTCACGATTCGATTCCAAAACGATTCTTGATCTACATTTTTTTCTAATTAATTCTTCTGCTGTGCAAATACATCTTTACAACTTTACATTTTAACCAAAATTGCAGTTTCTATGCTTTTTGTTTATAGTTGGAATCTCTGTAAGTCAGTACTGCCATCTTAAAAATAGGGGTGTGAATCTTCACTGGTTTCACGATTCAATTCAATTACAATTATAATGTCAACGATTCGATTCAACTCAATATCACAATGCATCACATTCTCAATTTTCAATATTACTGCATATGGCTACATTTTCATATAAATTTTATATCAAATTTATTTTGTGCAAATTTTACTTAATTTTATAACATTTAATTATATAAGTAGGCTACTTTTTAAAATAATTACTTATTTTAAAAATAAGTCTTCCCTTTCAGTCGGTCACTCCCGATGTCACGTCGGATGACCGACGAATTGGGATCTCGCTTAGAGAGACCAATCTACTTCGAGTGTAAACCAGGGGACTTGCACGAGGGTGGTCATGACCCGGAAGTTCTCAGAGAACACCGCGATGGACCTCACGCTACGAGCAACGAAGGTTACGGCCCAGTCTCTGGGTCGTGCGATGTCCACTATGGTGGTCCAGGAGCGCCATCTCTGGCTGTGTCTGGCCGACATGCGCGAGACGGACAAGACACGATTCTTGAACGCCCATGTGTCCCAGACCGGCCTTTTCGACGACACGGTGGATAACTTTGCCCAGCAGTTCTCCGCTGCCCAAAAGCAGACTGAGGCCATCAGGCATCCTGCCCCGGCGTGCAGCTGCTGCCTCCACCCGGCCGCCGGCGGCAGCGCCTCAGCCCGCTCGTCGCCAAGGGTGGCCCCCTGCCACCGCCCCCGCCCCCGCTCCAACGCAGCATCCGCAGCAGCCTTCAAAGTTGCGCCGTGGAGCCGGTCGCAGGGCAGCCACCCCGCCCGTCCAGGCCCCCGCCAAACCTGGTGGCAAGCGAAAGAGCAAGAGGCCCGCCGACAACGGATCGTGCCTAGAGTTTGGGCCGGCTGACTCCCACATAACACTGAGACCTTGGCCCTGCTACGTGCCCAAGGTTCCCACCACTCCCTTCAGGGATCAGGTGGTGAGCCTGCAAGCGCTGCCCCCGGAGGAGGCAGACCCAGCCTAGCTTTGCTCTGTCCCGTCCGAGCCTTAAGGTGCTATGTAGACCGGACACAAAGCTTCAGGACCTCAGACCAGCTCTTTGTCTGTCAGAGGCCGGCAGAAGGGAATGCCGTCTCAAAGCAGAGGACAGCCCACTGCATAGTGGATGCCATCACCTTGGCTTATCAGGCACAGGGTGTGCCCTGCCCGTTCAGGTTGCTAGCTCACTCTACTAGAATTGTTGCATCCTCCTGGGCGCTGGCTCGTGGTGCCTCGCTGGCAGATATCTGTAGAGCTGCGCGCTGGGCGACCCCTAACACGTTCGCTAGATTCTATAGCCTTCGGGCGGAGCCGGTATCCTCCTGTGTTCTCTCCTCAAACGGGTAGAAGCACTGAGTGGCCCTGGCTTCGGGTCAGCTTGCTAAAACCGCTCCAGAGAGTCCATATAGTAGACCCTGTTCAGCTCCTCCGTCCCCTCGGCAGCCAGACGTGGCGGAGCGTCCGGCGCCAGGTCTTCACTCGTTGAATCCTCGAGAACCGGTAGAAGGCTGGGTTCCATATGTAAGACCTAAGTGGATCCCATATGTGTAAAGTCCACGGTATAGCCTTGAGCCCGTGTTTCCCCGGCAGACTTCTGCCATTCCAAGAGGGTTACAATCACCTCCAATCTTCCATATGCACCTAAGGAATGTTCATATGTGTATTTGCTTCCGAAACCTCCTTCGGGAAGGATGGAGCTTCTGCAACGTCCCGGTCCTAAATGGAACGGGTACGTTTTCCCAGTGTTATCCAGTCTTACTGAGTGGGTAGTGCCATAGCAGCAGTAGCTGGTCCTCTTGTGCAAGCCCTGGC
>NW_015540970.1:26017-26369 GCF_001515605.1 Sinocyclocheilus anshuiensis
CCCCGGTATGGCCTCAGAGCCCGTGTTTCCCCAGAAGACTTCTGCCATTCCAAGAGGGTCACAATCACCTCCAATCTTTCCTATGCACCTAAAGAATGTTCATATGTGTATTTGCTTCCCGAAACCTCCTTCGGGAAGGTTGGAGCTTCCACAACGTCCCTGTCCCAAGTTGAACGGGTACGTTTTCCCAGTGTTATCCAGTCTTACTGATTGGGTAGTGCCATAGCAGCAGTAGCTGGTCCTCTTGTGGCACGCCCTGGCCTATGCCAAAAAGTAGGGGCGCAGGTGGCTTCCACGGGACACTGGAAGGGGCAGTACCTGTGGCCCTTTGTTAGGGATCCCAATTCGTCAG
>NW_015540970.1:26422-32812 GCF_001515605.1 Sinocyclocheilus anshuiensis
CGTTTCCATATGGTAACCCTCGTTCCCTGAAGGAGGGAACGGAGACGTCACGTCCCGTCGCCACAGCTCCTGCACCACCGCTGAGCGGCCGGGTCACCGGCTCGGCTCCTCAGCGAAAACCTGAATATGTGCTGCATCTGCTGCCTACTTAAACTCACGCTGTGATCAGCGGCAGCTGGATGCAATAATCGCATGCCAATGTGCATTGGCTCATTGATCTCTAAGCAAGATCCCAATTCGTCGGTCATCCTACATGATGTCTCCGTTCCCTCCTTCAGAGAACGAGGGTTACCATACGTAACCGAGACGTTCTTTAAGTAGGCTATCCGAAAGTTTACAGACAATCATAGTTATGGGTTTTTCTTTTTTCCTCAGCATTATTGCTGTTTGATTATTACTGATGAGATCACAGAGAGTGGCAGCTTTAACAGGCTGCATTCACACCAATTCACACTAATGCACATGCATCTGGGTTCGATATATCATATGTTTTGTCCTGTTCTGAAAACATAAATGACTGTGTTTACATCAATTTCGTATAAAAGTATTCGGAGATGTAAGTGCATTTAACCGCAGCCGCGATCGAGCTTCAGGACATCAAACACAAAGCACACGTGAAAGTCTCTCAGTACGTGAGTTTCCACGTGCCATATGCGGGGAAAAACCATGTTCAGAATCGATTCAGAATCGTCGAAGAGAGAAAATCTATTTTTTTTCTCCCACCCCTATTTCTGACCCCAAGACCAACTAATCTCTGCAGTTCTCCAGCTGTGACCCTTGGAGAGTCTTTGGCCACTCAAACTCTCCTCCTCACCACGCATTAGGATGATATAGACACATGTCCTCTTCCAGGCAGATTTGTCTTTAGTTGATTGGAATCTCTTAATTATTAAAAAATCTACACTTTTGTTTTTGCCCCCATTTTTCATAAGCTGAACTCAAAGATCTAAGACTTTTTCTATGTACACAAAAGGCCTATTTCTCTCAAATATTGTTCACAAATCTGTCTAAATCTGTGTTAGTGAGCACTTCTCCTTTGCCGAGATAATCCATCCACCTCACAGGTGTGGCATATCAAGATGCTGATTAGACAGCATGATTATTGCACAGGTGTGCCTTAGGCTGGCCACAATAAAAGGCCACTCTAAAATGTGAAGTTTTATCACACAGCACAATGCCACAGATGGCGCAAGTTTTGAGGGAGCGTGCGATTGGCATGCTGACTGTAGGAATGTCCACCAGAGCTGTTGCCCGTGAATTGAATGTTAATTTCTCTACCATAAGCCGTCTCCAAAGGCGTTTCAGAGAATTTGGCAGATTGGACCTTGACATTTCAATGACTTTTTTTTTTTTTGAATGAAGGTTCAAAAACCAACGATGCAGATTTATTTTCACAGCTGCCTTTTCTCATATTTACTAAGGGTGCCAATATTAGTGGAGGGCACTGTATTCCCATTGGGAGAAATTGCATGTAAATCACTGACGCTCATATGGACGTGGCTCACATTGCGTGAGAGGAATTCACGAGATATATATTTTCACATATATTTTTTGTGCCATTCATTGCTATGGGTCAAAGAGCATTCCCTTTATCATCATTAAAAAGCTGTCACTCATCTTAGTTCATCTCAATCTAACAAAGTTCTGTTATAATCAATGAAGCTCTATACACTTCACAATGAATCTCTCTTTTTACAATAAATGTATACTTTGTAATAATGACATGATTCGCAAGCGTGAAGAGTTCAGCACTGGACAAATCTCCAGCTTTGTGAGCAATGAGTGGATTCTAACATAAATGCCTCTGATTGGACATTGCATTCATGAAATCAACCGATATGTCAGTGATTGGCTACATTGCTCACTGCAATGTTTTGCTACATTGCAAAAACATGTTGTAAAGAGAAACTTTTGACACTCTCCAGAGCGCAAACACAAATACACAGTGGATTGTTTGCCAAATCTGTAATATGTGAACTGTGCTAGCAAAATGAGTCACCATGAGAACATTTTCAAAAATTAGTTATTACCTTCAAAATAATATATGATTTATTGGAATCAGATGAAAAATGACTGAGCTACACCTGTTTGAAGTCGATATAGTCAGCAAAGTCCATTTCGGGAAAAATCGAGTTAAAGTTTTCTGAGGGTTCAAAAGCAAAATCACCTAGCAAAATCTTTTCCTCCAATTCAATTCTTAATAATCATCATTACTATATTAATAATCACAATATAGCTATTTTTATTATTTTATCTTTGTTGTTATAAATAAGAACAGATGCAAAAAAAGAACAAATAGAAGAAAGAAGTGTATAGTGTATGATTTTTTTTTCATTTTACATCTAAACAAAAGTATTCAAGTAAGAAAAACAAATAATCAAATGTAAAAATCAATGTAGTGTGTTCATTACAAATAAATTGATTATTAAAACTACAAAAGCAGTTCAATCAAGAGCAGCGAGTGATTCCTTCTTTTCTTTTATTGTTAGATTAACATTGAGACAGACGGCCTATATATTAAGACCTACTGTAATGCACACATCTAATATAATGTTACACATCCGATGGTTTCCTCCAGCAGTTCCCCAAATGTTCACTTAAAGGTGCAGTAGGAGATCTTGGAAAATGCTAACTTTAGCCTGATAGCACTGAAAGTGAACGTCCCACCCTCCCTGCAATCACCGTCCAAAGCCACGCCCCTTGAACACATATACGCTCAAAGATCAGAATACCAGAGACAACATTACTACAATAGGCTACATCTGGGTTCCCAATTCCAGTCCTCGCGCCCCCCCTGCATGTTTCATATGTATCTCTTATTCGTAGGTTTGTTCTATTCGACCGTAAATGCCCTGCGAAGTGGACATCACCGGATATTCTGCCATGATTCCAGTTCGAAGCGAGAGTATATGTTCCATACAAAGGGCATTAAAGTGTGCGAGGACTGTAATTGGGAACCACTGGGCTACATCATGTGTCATTCACCGGTGAGAAAACATTAAAAGTACTACAATACCAGGAAGGAAGATCGGGTTGTTGTGACTTAAAAAAAAATGTAGCTGCTGAAAATACTAGTGTTCTAATCATTTTGGGCACCACTGTAGCTCTGATAATACATGTAGACAAACATATATATTTTAATTCTGAATTCTAGCTATATTAGTGTAATAATAAGTAAAACCAAAACATACAACAAAAGGTCCATGACAGACACAGCAGATAAAGAGCAGTCCTCCTCCAAATTGCCAGTAATCAGCTGGATCAGCTGGGGGTAAAAAAAGAAAAAAGATTGTGAGAAGACACCTGTTTTATCTGGGATTAAGGCTATTCTACTCTATTATTTAAGGCTAGGAGTATTCTATAGTCTTTGCTTCCAATCTGGCTGGAATGCGCTGATGACGTATGTATGCAAATACATACTTTGACAGGCAGGCAAGACAGCCTACCTTCATCTTCGGACTGAACATTTTGATTGGACGAACATTCTATGGTCCTAAGCCTTCCACAGGTGATATAAATACATATAAATATTTCGACCACTTAACTTAGTCTTAGTGATTGCTATCGGGATGTGAAGAGACTTTCAACCAGCATAACAAAAAATGTTTCTGAAAACAATCACCTATTGCACCTTTAAGACATTAAACAGATTGTTTGCGTGAATACTTAAATACTAATTCTGTGGAGGCCTATATGTGTATATTTATCAGGATCGCACACTGGCAGAAGCACCTTTATGCACATGCTTTGTATGTCAACGCGAGAAGCGAACGGAGAAAAGGTACTCCTCTCAGAAAACGTACAAATAAAGATAATTTAGATGTTTAATTACTATTTGTAAATAGGTTTTTTTCAATTTTTTTTGGAAACCTCAAATTCCACCAAAATCGACATTTTTCACTTTTTTTGCCTTTAGCTCAAAATTAACCCGTGCGCATTCCGACACATTTTTGCCAGCACGGGTCATATATTATTATTACATCTTCAACTGAGGGTGCTCTTGCGTTCGTTTGAACACCCCTGTAGTACAGGGCCTGTCTCTGCAATTCACCAAATCATCATCTTTAATTTTCTTTCTTTTTCTATCCGAAGCTATGAAGCTATGTGGCTTGCCGCCATCTCGCAGTGCAGTCCAGCTTTAGACTTGGCTCTCAGGAGGGACGTTAGCAGAGCAGTGATGGAGCTGTAATTTCTAATAAATCTCTGATTAGGCCTGACGTGATAATTAAATAACCATCTAATCGCGATTATTTGATCTAACCGCGGTTGTTTCAGACAACTGTGATTATTGTGCTTTTTATACGGCAACACCAATACCAAAAGAAACAGAAGAGCACCAGTCTGCTTTTCATGCACTATATAGCCTATATCATCTGAAGCCATTCCATATCTTAATGTGAGGGACAGAATTATATTTACATTGTTAAATTTAAGTTTACAGAAATTGATCTTCCTTCTGCTGCAGCTGTCATCACGTCAAACATCACGTCACATTCAGTTATGACAGTAAGCATGGTAAAACTCTCTCTCCAAGATGATATATTCTCATTATAATACTTGATGTGTAGATAAAAGTCTGGGGATTCGCATAAAATTACATCTTGCTGGAGTTCATTGCTCTCTCATTTCTCTTCTCTTTGTTTGTACCGTGTGGAGTGCAGCGCGCTGTGACTTGTGTTGCTTCAAGCTCATCATTCTGCACCCTAGATGTGCATAACCGCTGCGACTCCATGTTGCTTCAAGTGCACCATTCTGCACCCTGGATGTGCATAAGAGCTTTGTGCCGCTCTCTTTGAAGCGTTTCACATTATCAAAGTTTTGCACACAGAAAGATTAATTAGAAGCTTTTATTTTTCTCATGATTTCTATCTTATTTTCATGAATGTATTTTGTAAGAATACAAATAGTTAAAAAAATAAACGTTTAAATTGTATAGTGTGCACCAAATATTTTTTTCAAGATATTGTTCTTGCTGCTAAATTATACAGTCAGCTAGTTTAATTTCATAGCTTATATATTTTTATTCAAATGTAGTTTTTCTCTGTAATGAGGAAGTGAGTATTTAGTGGATTATGTTTAACAAAGGGTTTAAAAAACGAGTGACCATTAGTTCCACAAACACAGTATTGATATTCTGTAGTGATTTAGAAAAAAAAAGCGCTGGTGTTGGATTGGCCAATTCTTAGAATTTGGAATTAGGCATGGGACGATAACCGGTTTCAGGGTATACCGCGGTTTGGAGAAGTCACGGTTTCAAAACCACTAAAATTTCCCGTTATACCGTTCCTGCGGTATACGCAGTTATTTTACGTGTCGTCAAAGACTGAAAGTGCAGGACTCCCTCAGTTGTGTGCAGCGTAGAGCGTAACGAGTCACACGACCTCTCCCCCTCAGCCCCTCCGGTTGGTGCGAGCAGTCAGTGAGAGTAACCTGTGTGTGGGATGGCCGAAGGAGATGAATCCCTGGAACTTTTTCCCCTGTCGAAAAAGACGAAGTCTGTCGTATGGGAATTTTTCGGGTAACATAGACTAACCATGTTCCGTACACAACGGTGTTCCATACAGATGATGTTTTAGCTCCGATCGCTAAATAAATACTTCCAGGTCGAACATAAACTATATATCTGTGTCATCTTCATTTCTCCCTCTTTCACCCCTGATCAAGACAGAGACCCACCCGCCGTTTGTTTCAGTGTTGAAATACTATTTGGCTTGCTACCGAGGCAGATAACATGGCTAATTAACTAGCTAACGTCAACTAGTTTCCTCCCTCACGTTACTTCACAGAGTGAGGAATAGCAGTCTAAAGTACGTACTGTACTTGTCTGCGATTTAGTACAATAATTAAATTTAGCTGGTATCATGTCTATACTTTTAAGCCTCCTGCCATTGTTTACATCTGTTCAAAATCACGACATTTAAAAAACAAACTGTTGTATGGTGTAACGGAGGAGGTCTGACGCAACAGGTTAGTATTTATAAACAGTTTTATTTGGTCACAGAGAGTACGGGTGTAGGGTCCAGATGATGTGATGGTGAGTGAATAGTTCGTAGAACAGTTCAAAGGATATAAGTGGAGTAATCAGAGTATTTGGCTTTACAGGAGCTGGAATGCACACAGGAGGAGCACACACCTCAGCGATCCGGGAACTAGGAGGAACAGGAGACACTTGGAGACGAGGAGACACTAGGAGGAACACAGGAGGTAAGTAATGCAGGAAGTATTCAAATGGAAGTAGTAGCAAAGTCATTGAGTCCTCTACGTGTATACGAGACCGGACAGTGAGGGTGTCTGAGGTGTGTGCTTTTATGCAGGCTGGTTGATGAGGTGCTAGATTGGTGACAGGTGCAGGTGCTCAGAATTCAGGTGAGAGGGATCGTTGTGATTGGG
>NW_015540970.1:32863-33976 GCF_001515605.1 Sinocyclocheilus anshuiensis
AGGAGACACTAGGAGGAACACAGGAGGTAAGTAATGCAGGAAGTATTCAAATGGAAGTAGTAGCAAAGTCAGAGAGTCCTCTACGTGTATACGAGATCGGACAATGAGGGTGTCTGAGGTGTGTGCTTATATACAGGCTGGTTGATGAGGTGCTTGATTGGTGACAGATGCAGGTGCTCAGTACTCCGGTGATAGAGATCGTTCTGATTGGGTGGTGGTGGAGCCTGGCCGATCTGTTACAGTACCCCCTCCTCCACGGCCTGCTCCTGAGGGCCGAACACCCCGACGTCGTGGTGGTCTACCTCTGCCCCGAGGTGCCGGATGATCAGGATGGGCAGCATGGAACTCAGACATTAAGACTGGGTCCAATATATCGGTCCTAGGTACCCATGAGCGTTCCTCGGGTCCATATCCTTCCCAGTCTATGAGGTATTCCAGCTGACCACCATGGCGCTGGGACTGCAGAATTTCCTTCACTTGGTAGACTGACCCCTCATCCAGGATCAAGGGAAGAGGGGGTTCCTCCGTCTGGCCAGGCTCTGTGGGGAGAGAGACAGGGTCATGGTGAGGTTTGAGTAGTGATACGTGGAACGTGGGATGAATTCTGTATTGTGAGGGGAGTTGGAGTTTATAAGTGACCGGGTTTACTTGCTCCAGGATGGTGAAAGGGCCAACAAATCTGGGACTGAGCTTTTTACAGGGCAGGCGCAGTCTGATGTCCCGAGTCGACAGCCATACCTTCTGACCTGGTTGATAGGTAGGTGTTTCGGCTCTTCGAAGGTCCGTGGCCGTCTTCTGCCTGCGCACTGCCGACCCTCTCGGGAACCAGTAGTCAACTGCCGGAACATCAGAAGGCTCCCCGGACCAGGGGAACAGTGGAGAGTGGAGGCCGAGCACGCACTGGAAGGGAGTGAGACCAGTAGAAGGCTGTCGCAGGGAATTCTGGGCGTACTCGGCCCAGCCCAGGAACTGGTTCCAGGAATCCTGGTGGCCATGGCAGAAGGTTCGCAGGAATCGCCCCACCTCCTGAATCTTCCTCTCCGTTTGACCATTCGATTGTGGGTGGTATCCAGACGAGAGGCTTACGGTCACGCCTAGGAGTTTGAAGGCATT
>NW_015540970.1:38275-40577 GCF_001515605.1 Sinocyclocheilus anshuiensis
GAGGCCACTGAAGGGGAATTCCATTCGATTGGACTGACGATCATCTTTGGGGGGATGATGCTTTCCGGTTCTTCGGGGCCTTCTATGTGACTGTGAATACGCGACAAGGCATCTGCCTTGACGTTTCTGGGACCAGGGCGATAAGTAATGGTAAAGTTGAACCTGGTAAAGAATAATGCCCATCGTGCTTGGCGGGGATTCAGACGTTTGGCCTCAAGTAGATACTGGAGATTCTTATGGTCGGTCAGTACGGTTAATGGATGGGCTGGCCCCTCCAGCCAATGCCTCCACTCCTCTAAGGCCAGCTTGATGGCAAGTAGTTCTCTGTTGCCGATGTCATAATTACTTTCCGCCGGGCTGAGGACAACACTGCCCCCTCTCCTGTAGTGGAGGCGTCGACTTCCACGACGAATGGGAGGTCGGGATCTGGATGGACTAGGAGTGGGGCGCTAGTGAAGGCTCTCTTGAGGGAGGAGAAAGCTTCTAAGGCCGCGGGTGTCCAGGACAGAGACTTGGGTTTCCCTCGGAGTAAGTTGGTGAGGGGGCTGGTGATCCTGCTGTAGCCTAGAATGAAGCGCCGGTAAAAGTTGGCAAATCCGAGGAATCGTTGGAGCTCCTTAATAGTAGTGGGTTCTGGCCAGGAGATTATAGCTTCCACCTTCCCCTTGTCCATCTGGATACCGGTGCGATCAATGTTATACCCCAGGAATTGCACAGTGGGCTGGTGGAAGGTGCACTTTTCAGCCTTGAGGAATAGGTGCACTTTTCAGCCTTGAGGAATAGGTGGTGCTCTCTCAGGCATTGGAGGACCTCCGCAATGTGCTGGCGATGTTCGGCCTGGCTCTGGGAGTAGATGAGGATGTCATCTATGTAGACAATGACGAATCGATGAAGAAACTCCCGGAGCACCTCATGCATGAAGTCCTGGAATACGGGGGCATAACTTGGACTGAAAGATGAATGTGTAGAAAGTGAGCATGTCTCCAAAAACTTTGTTGAGCTGCAGGTTTAATGACTGCATTTTTTATTATTTTTTTTATTTTTGTTTTTACAGAAATTATGTTTTGATTATATTTTTGATTATTGAGCTACAGGTTTAGGCTCACTTAAGTGACTGCATTTAATTAAGAAGAATTTAATTATTTATTCTAATTATTTAGCCTGACATGTTTACTGTTCCAAAAATGTTCTATATGTTTCTTAAAAATAAAATGTGTTCAGTGGAAAAAAAAACGTTTTTTTTTACCCAGACATTTAAAAATAACATATTTTAGAGCTGTAATCGCAATACCGTGATACCGTGAAACCGTGATATTTTTTTTTATCTAAGGTTATCATACCGTCAGAATCTCATACCGGCCCATGCCTATTTGGAATACTCTATGTAATCTTACACTGCAAAAGAATAACTCAAAAAAGATTAAAAGATAACATCTTAATTATTTACTGAACCCTTAAATTAATCACAATTATATAATGAAAGCCATAAAAAACAGACAATTAATCGTGATAATCGGCATAATTGTCATAATCGCCAAAGCCCTAAAACAGACAATTAATCGCAATAACAATGACTATTTTTAGGCAAATAATCCTCAGCCAAATTTCATAATCGTGATAGCCCTATCTCTGATAAAACTGTGTGAACCTGAGGAAGCATTGTAAAACCTTTACTGAGATTGGAGTTAGGGGTCGACCGATATGTGGTTTTCAGGGCCGATGCCGATACTGATTTTTACAGGCCAAGTAGACCGATAACCGATATTTTGAACTGATATACATATCTGGTGTAACAATGAAAATTAATGTCAAAATTAAGAATAACAAGGGCTCTGACAAAAACTGCCTTCCCTGGTGTTGGTTGCACTTCTTACTCTTGTATTCTTCTGTGCATCCATCTACAATAAGGGTAATATAAAGAGAGAGTTAAAAGTGGGGCCACTGTATGCTTCATGATTAAGCCTATGAAAACTGTACTACAGCTAAACAACTTGGGGAAATGTAAGTATTTGGCTTCAATAATTTCCATGTTAGAAATGTATGTGTAATAGCATAACCTCTCATAATTCTTCATTAATTATTTTCTGATGGCTAAATCATAACCTACAAGAGGTGACTGTTCGATTCCTCATCTAACGCACATCAATTGATTAACTTAAAAAATCACAATGTATATAATACGTGTAAATAATTTAATTGTCTTCATAGCTCCATTGTAGAAGTTGTTAAGACCGCAACTATACTATAACTAACACTAATAGCCTATTTTAGGCAAACTTGGTTCAAAAGCCTATTGAAATGT
>NW_015540970.1:40613-53578 GCF_001515605.1 Sinocyclocheilus anshuiensis
GCAGCGAGAGTTCTGAACTTCAGCGAGTATTCGGCAATTGACATGGTACCCTGTTGTAAATGATAGAGTTGCTCTCCCACAGCGGTATCTCCGTCTGTCCTTCCAAACACCTCGCGAAAATGCACCAGGAAGTTCTGCAGATTTTGAATGACGGGGCTGGCCTGAGCCCAGATTGTTTCCACCCATTGCAATGCAGGTCCTGTTAGCAGGGAGATAATATAGGCAATTTTTGAGGTGTCAGTGAGATGTGATTGCGGTTGCATTTCAAATGTGAGATTACACTGGAGGAGAAATCCGTTGCAATAATTTAATTGTCTTCATAGCTCCATTGTAGAAGTTGTTAAGACCGCAACTATACTATAACTAACACTAATAGCCTATTTTAGGCAAACTTGGTTCAAAAGCCTATTGAAATGTAATTTGAAATTAGATTTGTCATCCTAATCTTAGCCTACGTGAGAGTATCTTAATCTTGGCCTATGTGACAGTAATTTCCATTAGTTTTAATTTACAGTGCAGTGCAAATGAAGGCATAAAATATTAATTTCATTTATCTTTTAATCAAATGAGAGTTAAACTCTATTTTTGGCAAAAAAAGGAGTTTACTATTAAAATTAAAACATGGAAGAAACAGTGTATTGTGTGATTATTCTTTTAAACAAAAGTTGTAATAATTGTTGTTGTAGTAGTAGTAGCTAAACCAAACTTTTATTTTGACAGGTTGCCATGAGGACCTTTTAATTTTCTGTAGCCTATGTATATGATATGACGATAGTTTTACTCAAATGAAATGGTCAAATGCTCATGAAGTAACTCTCAGAGCAGTTCTTGGGATGTTGTTCATGTATTTATGTCCTCATTTAGTGAGACGGCAGATGCTGAAAACACCACGAGCGTCACGCACTTCAGTATGTGTGTAGTAAACAAAACTGCGCGTCTGTGCCATTCACATATACAGAGACACGCAGAACATGCAGGGTTCATATTTAAGTAGTCTTTTTGCGGCTTAATATTTACAGATACTAGTCCATAGCACGAGTCGATTTAAATGTACTGACCTACTTTTGATTAATTCATCCAAACTTTGACAAATTCCGTGACATTCCGCGTTATACATTAAATTTCATTCATATGACTGGATGGGAGAGTGCAAAACTTTCAGTGCCTTTAGCCTTCCACGTTGATTGGTCGGACTCGTGACTCCCAACAAATCAGATGGGCTGTGGCCGGAGATTTCTCTAGGCCACAGAGTGGTGAGTTCAGACAGGCTGCAACAGAGCCAAATAGCGTGTCTCAAAATTAAATTATTTTATAGGCAAATCGGTTTTGAAAATGACCAATAATCATAAAAATGCTTAATATCGGCGCCGATAATCGGTCGAGCCCTGGTTGGAGTGGGCCGGGAATGAACTGCAGTGACTTTTCCCCTGTACATCTGGATTCCTTTCGGGCTGATGTTATACCCAAAGAACGTAATGGACGCTTAAAGTGGAAATGAAGCAGTCAGTCAAGTTTACATTATTTAGTAAAGTGATTTCCACTTTGATTAAAAAATATATAACAAACATGGTTAATGTAACCATTTTAAAGAAAAAAGGATGTTTTGTTATAGCTTTTAGAGCAAGGGCGCCGCCATCTTGCAGTACCACCGCGTGTGACGTCACGGGGTTGGTAAGGGCACCGCCATCTTGCAGTACCACCGCATGTGACGTCATGGGGTTGGTTCACTCCGATGGCCAGTGAAGTAATATAAGTATTTCTTTACATTTTGAACACACGTTTGTTTTGAAATGGAGGAAGATTACATTGAAAGCACTGTTAAGTCCATAATAAGTGCAATTGCCTATGCATTTGAGCCGATACGGCGATGGGACCGAGCAGTATTAGGGGTTGAAGAAACCGCACCGGTAAAGTGCGGATCGGAAACAATACTCGTTTACATGCATACTCCTCAAGACTGTCATTCCGACGTGCTTTGTGTGCATTTGCTGATGAAGGCGCGACAGAAAGCTCAATTTGGTAGCCTACTCACGTCTGAGCCGAGCTGTGGCTTTGTGTGTGTGTGCAGCGCCGCCGGCGCGAACAGAAATGATCTATCACAACACCTGAGTATCGCATTTAAATCTCTTTCAGAAAAGGTCTATCACAGTGTGTAAATACCGCACTTAAATCTATTCCGTGCTGTCTCACGCTTGAATGGCTTAAACACTTTAATATTTAAACTGACAAGGCTTAAAACACGTGAGAATGATAAACTTTATTGAGGAAGCAGCACTGGTCCGATTGTTCAGATAACGTTAGGTGATTAGTTAAACACTACGTCCTGTTAACAGCAGGAAAGCTAATTGTATTCGCAGGTGAACATAAAATATGATACATACAACTGGTGAACCAGTCAATGTAATGCATATCTCCTCACCGAATCGGCTCAAATGCATAAGCAATTGCAATTATTATGGGCTCAACAGTCCTTTCAAGTTTGTCTTCCTCCATTTCAAAAACATTTGTGAGTTCAAAAAGTAAAGAAATGCTTATATTACTGCACTGGCCAATGGAGCGAACCAACCCCGTGACGTCACACGCGGTGGTACTGCAAGATGGCGGCGCCCTTGCTCTAAAAGCTATAACAAAACAACCTTTTTTCTTTAAAATGGTTACATTAATCATGTTTTTTATATATTTTTTAATCAAAGTGGAAATCACTTTACTAAATAATGTTAACTTAACTGACTGCTTCACTTCCACTTTAAGGTAATGAGCTCTTTTTTGCCTTGAGGAACAACTGGTGCTTCTGAAGTCTCTCCCAAACCAATGCCACGTGCTGACGATGTTTGGTCACTTTCTGGGTGGTATATCAGGATGTCATCATTGTAGATGATTGAGTGTTCCAGGTGCTTCTATCCAGATAATGTCTTTTTCCTGGGAGGCAAAAAAAAAAAAAAAACCTTTTTGAAAAATACTAAAAGTTACAATAACAAAACATCCTTTTTTCTTTAAAATGGTTACATTAATCATGTTTGTTATATATTTTTTAATCAAAGTGGAAATCACTTTACTAAATAATGTTAACTTAACTGACTGCTTCACTTCCACTTTAAGGTAATGAGCTCTTTTTTGCCTTGAGGAACAACTGGTGCTTCTGAAGTCTCTCCCAAACCAATGCCACGTGCTGACGATGTTTGGTCACTTTCTGGGTGGTATATCAGGATGTCATCATTGTAGATGATTGAGTGTTCCAGGTGCTTCTATCCAGATAATGTCTTTTTCCTGGGAGGCAAAAAAAAAAAAAAAAACCTTTTTAAAAAATACTGAAAGATACATCTTTAGCTATATCAGCCAACGAATATGATTGAGAAAATACTGTAGTCTGATTCAGGCATTTACCGGTTTCATTTTTTACTGTTGTTTGATTATTTTGATTCTACATAATCTCTTTCAATCTTTTTTATCAAAATTTCATTCGAATTTACTTCAGTTCAGAAGTTCAGTTCATATTGATTGAGGTGTTTACATGAAGGCTTTCAGTCCTATTATACCCCACCTCGGGACTAAGACTAACATACCACAGACACCTAAATACGGGTTACAGGAGCTTGTCATATTCGCTACAGCTCTCACAGTGCATCTTTCTTAACTGCTGAATAAGGTTTGTCTTAAACCTGATATTCTTCCTCAACTGTATTGGTTTTAGAGCATGCATTTTGATGTGCTGATGACATGATGAGGAGTTAAAATAGCCTTGCATGATTTGCAGCATCAAACTGAGATCAGATGAAATGTAGTTGTCCAGGTTGAGAGACAACTGATTGAGTGTGAATCACAATTTGTGAATGTGAATTAGATTAAATATCAATAAAATATTTATAAATATGCATTTATAAATATCGTTTTGTTATGATATTCATTTAGCAACATTGACATCATAGACAATATATGACAATTAAACAGTGGGAATGTTCTCATGGATCCTATGGAGGTCTGTGGTATCATCTGATTACTGATACTGACTCCCAATCTCAATCAGACAGCTTCCTACATGCACAAGATTTCAGATTCAAGACTGCACTTTGGTGAGCCCTCATGTGGAACAGTGTCACCTTTATTTATATAGTGCTTTTAACAATACAGATTGTGACAAAGCAACTGTATAGCATTAATTAGGAAAATAGTCAATAATGCAAAATGACAATAGTAAACACTCAATTTTCAGTTAAAGGCAGTTATATTAGACTAATATTAGCGTAGATGCCATTCTTCTAACGATGTAGCATGTACATCGGGTGTCATGGTGTTCCAGTTTGTCCTAATTAATGCAGCCTAAAAATCCTTTAACGGATTTGATTCTAGGTTATTACATGCGGAGGTTTTAGGTCCGATAATTAACACCTGTTTTTTTCCGAATTTAGCAGTAAGAAATTACTCCTCATCCAGTTTTTTTTATATCGACTATGCATTCCGTTAGTTTTTAAAAATTGGTATGTTTCGCCGGGCCGCGAATAAATATAGAGCCGAGTATCATCAGCACAACAGTGAAAGCTAACACAGTGGTTCCTGATGATATCTCCCAAGGGTAACATGTAAAGCGTGAAAAGTAACGGCCCTTGTACTGAGCCTTGAGGTACTCCATACTGTACTTGTGATTGATATGATACCTCTTCATTCACTACTACGAATTGATGGCGGTCAGATAAGTACGATTTGAACCATGCTAATGAACCATGCACTTCCATTAATGCCAACAAAGTTTTCTAGTCTATTCAAAAGAATGTTGTGGTCAATAGTGTCGAACGCAGTGCTAAGTTCCAGTAGCACTAATAGAGAGATACAACCACGATCAGATGATAAGAGCAGGTCATTTGTAACTCTAATGAGCGCAGTCTCAGTACTATGATACGGTCTAAATCCTGACTGGAAATCCTCACAGATCCCATTTTTCTCCAAGAAGGAATATAATTGTGAGGATACTACCTTTTCTAGTGGACAGAAAAGGGAGATTCGAGATCGGTGTGTAATTAACTAATGCTTTGGGGTGTGGCATTGTGAGAGGTAGGGTATCACCAAAGTGTGGGTTGCTTCACAAATTGAGTCCAGGCTGAGATCAAGCTACAAGTTTCTCTTTTTTTTTTTTAATCATCAACTCCAAAAGCCAAAAGTTACGACAGAGGAAAAACTCATCCAGCTTCTCTCCACTCACACACAAGAATAATCAAAGTCCCTTTTGTTCCCCGCTCATCACCAGCTTTTTTCCTTCACTCCTAACTCTCCCCCGCTGAGGAACTTGGTAACTGTAGTTCGGGATCAGGTGGCCATCTTGGTTTGTAGTCCCCATGCTGCACATACCTTCCCTCTATGACACAGCCTCTCACGATGCCACACACCCCCATTCTCTGCTCTGTGGCTTGTGGTTGTGGAAAGAAGGTGTAGAGGGCATCTTGTCGTGAGAGGGCATCAGCGTTGCCATGGCAAGGTCCAGGTCTGTTAATGACAGAGAAATTAAATGCTTGGAGGCTCAGTTACCCTCCTATTGGTCTCTTTATTTCTTGCCATCCACTGTAATGGGGCATGATCCGTTACTAGGACAAACTTCTGTCCTAGAAGGGAATAACGAAGGGTCTCCAATGCCCATTTAACTCCTAAACATTCTTTTCTAATGTGGAGTAATTTTTCTCATGCTTTGCTAACTTCCTGCTTATATACAAAACTGGATGTTCCTCTCCCTCTTGTGTTTGGGATAATACTGCCCCAAGACCCACCTCTGATGCATCCGTATGTACTATAAAAGACTTCTTAAAATCAGGTGCCACCAGGACAGGATGAGACATCAGGGCCCTCTTTAGTTGTGCAAATGATTCCTCTGCCTTTTCAGACCATTTCACCATCCTGGAATGTTGTTTTGTGGTCATTTCTGTAAGGGGAGCAACCAGACTAGCAAAGCTAGGGACAAATCTCCTATAGTAATTGGCAAGACCAAGGAAAGACTTAACTTGGGTCTTTGTGGATGGCTTAGGCCAGTCTTGTATATTATTGATTTTGGCCTCCTGTGGTTTAACCAGACCTCGTCCTATGGTGTATCTCCGGTAGTCTGTTTCACTGAAGGCTAGTTTGCACTTTTTAGGGTTAGCAGTAAGGTCCGCTTCCCTTAGTAAATCCAACACTTCCTGAACTTGCATTAAGTGGGTCTCCCAATTCTGGCTATATACCACCACATCATCTAAATATGCCGCAGCATACCTTTGGTGAGGTCGGAGGATGCGGTCCATCAGCCTCTGAAAAGTCACTGGTGCCCCATGCAGGCCAAACGGTAGACGAACATAATGGAATAGCCCGTCTGGGGTAGCGAAAGCGGTCTTTTCCTTGGATGCTGGAGAAAGGGGAACTTGCCAGTATCCTTTGGTTAAATCAAGAGTGGTAATAAATCTGGCCTTGCCCAGCCGATCAATCAATTCATCTACATGCAGCATTGGATAAGAATCAAACTGTGACACTTCATTCAATTTCCTGAAATCATTACAGAATCTTATTGTTCCATCTGGCTTGGGAACCAGCACAATAGGGCTCGACCAGGCACTCCGTGATTCTTCAATAATCCCTAGTTTTAACATTTTTCTTGCCTCCTCTTTGATAGCTTCTCACCGAGCTTCAGGGATCCTGTATGGGCTCTGGTGTATAGCCAGGTATCGTGTGAATTTCATGTTGCATCACATGGGTGTGACCAGGTTCAGAAGAAAAAACATCTCTATTCCACTCTACGAACTCCAGTGTCTCCTGCTGTTGCTGTGGTGTCAAGTCTGCACTCACTTGGACTTCTTCTCTCGACCCACTGACCTTCTCTGCGGTTAGGCCACCACCAAACAATGCATCTCTTGCATGCCACTTTTTCAAAAGGTTTATATGGTAAATCTGTTGTGACTTCCTCTTACCAGGCTGATTCACTCTATAATTTACTTCTCCAATTCTCTCTGCTACTTCAAATGGCCCTTGCCAGGTGGCGAGGAATTTACTCTCCGCAGTGGGTATGAGCTCTAACACCTTATCTCCTGTTTAAAATTCCCTGGGCTGTGTGGGCCGGTTGTATGTGGCTTGTTGTTCCCTCTGGGCCTTTTCCATGTGCTCTCTGACAATGGGGAATACCGCTGCCATCCGCTCTCTCATAGTTTCCACGTGTTCAATTAGGGTCCTATGTGAACAGGGCTGTTCTTCCAAAGATTCTTTAGCAATGTCTAAAAGTCCTCTTGGCTTGTGTGAGTAGAACAATTCAAAAGGGGAGAATCCTGTAGAGGCCTGGGGTACCTCTCTCACTGAAAACAGAAGGTAGGGTAGAAGCTGATCCCAGTTTCGTCTATCTTTATCAATGACTTTGCACAGCATATGCTTGAGCGTTCTATTAAAACGCTCTACAAGTCCATCTGTTTGGGGATGGTAAACTGAGGTTCTGAGTTGTTTGATTCTCAATACGTTACTCATCTCCTTGACAACTTTTGAAATAAAGGGCCCTGATCTGTTAGGATCTCTTTTGGGATTCCTACCCTACTACTGAGGAGGAAGAGCTCTTTTGCCACCTGTTTGGCTGTGACTTTTCATAGAGGAATAGCTTCAGGATATCTGGTAGCATAATCAAGTATCACTAAAATGTATTGATGTCCCCTAGCACTCTTAGGAAGGGGCTCCACAATATCCATTCCAATTCTTTCAAATGGGGTCTCAATAATTGGCAGGGGAATTAAGGGGTTCCGCTCTGTTGGTCTTGGGGCTACTTGTTGACATTCTGGACAGTTGCGGCAGTAGTTTTCTACCTCTTTGTGAATACCGGGCCAAAAAAAACGCTGCAAAATTCTTTCTTTAGTTTTATCCATCCCTAAGTGGGCTCCAAGTAGATGGGTATATGAGCAAGATGCAACACTGTTGATCTATGAGACTTCGGTACTAGAAGTTGTTCCTGGAGATCCTCTCCACTTTAATTTACCCGATAAAGCAGACCATTTTTCACTGCAAAGTAAGGATATGTTAGATGTCCCTGCTGCTTATCCACCTCCTCCACCACTCTAATATTCCTCATTGCATTAGTCAGTGTTTGGTCATTTAGCTGTTCCGTACCATATTTCCCTCATAATGGTTCAGCCTCCACTTTGGTTTCAGTTTCATCCACACTCTCCTGTGATGACTCCTCAGAAGCAGTCTCTGTCTCCTCTGGAACACCCCTTGTTTCTGCACGAGTCTGAACTGGAAAACAACATTTGGTGATATATTTCACATCCTGATTGCCTTGGGCAGTGTACCTTTAGGCCTTTGGGTCTCCCTCATCTTTTTCCCCAGTATATCTTGCCACAAGACGTGGAATATTGGGCAGTCCCGGCTAGGGCTGCACGATAAATCGCATGCGATATTTAACGTGCATCTTGTCAGTAAAGCCGGTTCTGTAATCAGCGGTAAATCTCCATCACGTGCAGGCTTTCACATGGAGCAGCATTTACTACACAGAGCCGTTGTGTACGTCAGAATGCTGTTCATAGACTTCAGTTCAGCATTCAACACAATCATCCCTCAACAGCTCATTCACAAACTGGTCCAGCTGGGGCTCAACACTTCGCTGTGCAACTGGCTGTTGGACTTTCTGACTGGAAGACCTCAGGCAGTTCGGGTCGGCAGCAACACATCCAGCACCATCACACTGAACACTGGGGCCCCCCAAGGATGTGTGCTGAGCCCCCTCCTCTTCACTCTGCTGACCCACGACTGCACACCGTCACACAACTCCAACCTCTTCATTAAGTTTGCGGATGACGCTCGTTCACGCGAGTGACAATCACGCAGTGTAAATTATCAAAGACGTGATCTGAGGGAATCGCTGATGCGTCGCTGACGCCCGTTAAATATTTGTGGATATTGTGTTTGTGGACCAGTGTTGCCAAATCCGCGATTGCCGCCGGTTGTTTTTAATGTCAGCAGGTTGAAGCGACCCCAATAATGTGATATTTAGGCCCTGGAACACAAGACCATTCTTAAGACCATTTCTTCTTGATGCGCGTTAACCCTCTGGGGTCCGAGGGTGTTTTGGGGCCTGGAAAAGTTTTGACATGCCCTGACATTTGTGCTGTTTTCAGTATCTTAAATACACATTAATGACTAAAGTCTGATTACACTGTAATCAGCACAAACTGTGCTACAATAATACACGAGCAGCATGAATATAGCCTACATGTTTGTGTTTTTGAGAAAACATTTATGCATGGTTAGTAAAAAATGAAAATTTTTAAGTCATTAAAATAAGGCCATAAAACTCATACATAACATTTGTTCACAAGACTTTTGAGAACTGGATGTGATAGACTAGAGTTTTTACTATAAAATGATGTGAAAATCATCCTGCTCAATCATTCACAAAAAAACTATATATTGATTAACTTTTGTAAGACATTTTTGTGTTAGAAAGGCGTATGAGAGGGAGTGACAATGGCCATGAATATTAGTGATTCACACCTGAGAGACAAAGGGCCCTCCCCTAATGGCCCATCAGTGTGACTGTGACTGAGGCAGGTAAGAAAGAATGTGAGGAGATTGAAATAATGAGGGCTTTAGTTATTTGTATTTTATTTACAACACAGCATAATCAAAATATACACAGTGAAGGTCAAAGACACATTAATGAGCCCACTGATCTAAACACTGAGACTTGAACAGTCACGCACCTTTATGCCATTCCTTACAAAGTCCTAAGAGGCCATGGATTATTAATATTTTTCTAAGGCCTGCATAATGAGCTGCATAATGAGCTGTCCGGTGTGTGACTGAGAGGGAATTGCTACAAGAAAGAATGTGAGGGAAAAAGAAATTTATATATTTTTTGTTTGTAGTTTATTTAGAATACATATAACTATCACATAAAATAACTCATGGGAGTGTGTGCTTCACATGGTCTTAGCTGTGGTCCAGGTTCCTGTGCAGGCAGGAATCTCAGAGCCTGTGGAACATGTCAACGTCAGTCTCTGGTTTCCATGACCAAGTGGGCTGCTTTGCTTTGGCTCTCTTTGCAACAGGTTCTTTTACACTGTTATTCTCACATCTGAAATAAAAAAAGTAAGCATGCTGTTTACACAAACTACATTATTAACATTATTATGATGTTCACTGATACTAGTATGAAGGAGCATTTTAGTTCTTTTCGCTGTCAACATTCAAATTTGCAAAAAGTTCCGCCGCCGGAGCTGTCGACCTCAGGGGGTTAAATATCGCATGTGATTTATCGTGCAGCCCTAGTCCCGGCCAATGAGCACACTTACTGGCAACATGTCCACTACTCATGCTTTTACATCACATTTCCCTTTGGTGGTGATGAGGGTTAGTGCAGTTGCTGGGTATTTTTGAGTGTCTCCATGCACACAAGACCATTCACAAGACCATTCTTCTGGTTACCGCTAATTACACAAGAATGGTATTTTCTTGAGATCTCTGCTGGATTGACTAATGACTTATGGACCAAGGTAATCATGCTCCATGAGTCTAATAAGGCCTCCACATCCTGGCTATTTATTGTCACAGGGCAGGCCATAGCTGGGAAGTTTGTGGCTCCCATCAATGCAGCAAAGAGATTAGTCTGCTGACTCCCTGAAGAATCTGCTGTTGGCATGGGTTTATCTGGTTTATCACACTGCCAAGAAATATAACCAAGTTCCCCACATTTGTAGCATGATCTAGGGCTGTAGTCTGACAATGCTTTTTGTTGTTCATAGGGACTACCGTTTGCTTTCCTCTGGCTAAACCACTGTGTCAGGTAGCCTTTGGGACCCTTCCTTGTCTGTAGATGAGAGCTAACTTGTGTCCAGTAACTTAACATATTTACATTAGCTTGATATCTTTCAACTGCTTCTATTAACTCCTCTGCCATTACTGGATTGCTCTGACTAACAATTTTTTTTTGCTTTATATGGAAGGTCTCTTAAATACTTGTTTACCACCACTTTCTCAACAACTACTGCTGCTGTGTTCTTTTCAGGTTCTAGCCATTTCTTCGTCAATTGCATCAGTTCATGAAATTGTGCACGAGGAGGTTGATCTTTTTGAAAACCCCATTCGCTGGGCCATCCCAAATGTTGTGAGACCATTTCTGCTGAGGATTTTTTTTTAAGCTATCATAATAATTTGCAGTTGTAGGGTCTAAATATAAAAAAAGCTTTTTGTGTATCACCTGATAAAAATGGTGCTAACATCCTAGCCCACTGTTCTTTTGGCCACTTTCTCTATGTGCGGTTGTCTCAAAAGCATACAGGTATGCCTCCACATCATCGGTGACCCCCATTTTGGGAATGAAGTCACTAGCCCTGACTTTGTTGCTCTCTTGGCTCATTCTTAAATTAAGCTCCTTTGCTTTCAACTCATTTGCACGTCTTTGTTCTTCTACTAATGCAGCATTAGTTTGTTGTTGGATTTGGTTAGTTTCTAGAATTGCTTTTAACAACTCCTCCATTGTATTGTTGTGGTCTTTTGTACTTAACTTAGCAAAGTTCACCATCAGGTCTTCCCTATCCCCGCTGGTCATCAGCACTCACACCTTTAGAATTGCATTCCCCACCATATGTGGCATTGTGAGAGGTAGGGTATCACCAAAGTGTGGGTTGCTTCACAAATTGAGTCCAGGCTGAGGTCAAGCTACAAGTTTCTCTTTTTTTTTTTTAATCATCAACTCCAAAAGCCAAAAGTTACAACAGAGAAAAAACTCATCCAGCTTCTCTCCACACACACACACACAAGAAGAATCAAAGTCCCTTTTGTTCCCAGCTCATCACCAGCTTTTTTCCTTCACTCCCAACAGCTGTGTCTCCCCCGCTGAGGAACATGGTAACTGTAGTTCGGGACCAGGTGGCCATCTTGGTTTGTAGTCCCCATGCTGTAGCCATCTAGATGGCACATACCTTCCCCTCTATGTCACAGCCTCTCACAATGCCACAGGGGTCAAGTTGTGGTTTTTTGATGAGAAGCTTAATAACAGCCAGATTGAAGGTTTTGGGGACATATCCTAATGACAATGACAAATTAATAATAGTCAGAAGAGGATCTATGGCTTCTGGAAGCACCTCTTTTAGGAGCTTAGATGGAATAGGGTCTAACATACACGATGTTGGTTTAGATGATTTAACAAGTCTATAAAATTCTTCCTCTCCTATAGTGAGTGGAATTGTTCCTCAGGGGATCTATAGTGCACTGATCTGATGCGATACTGTAGTTGAGGGCTGCATGGTTACAATTTTATCTCTATTAGTATCGATCTTGGAAGTAAAGTAGTTCATAAAGTCATTACTGCTGTTGGGAAATGTCAACACCTGTTGATGCTATGAGGTATTGGATATGCTAAGAAATTGAGATAAATTAGAAAGATTACTTGCAAAGCAGTATTTTGTGGTAGAAGTGATGGTTCTACCATACTTGTAACAAGGAGTAGAATTTACAGTTTTAGCTATATGAAGTTTGCACAAGACTGGATAATGATCTGAGATATCATCGCTTGGCTGCATAATTTCAACACCATCTACATCAATTCCATGTGACAGTATTAAATCTAGAGTATGATTTCGACAATGAGTAGGTCCTGACACGTGTTGTCTAACCAGCCAGCACTAACTCGGATATAAAATCAGCACATTTTTTAATAAAGTCTGTATGTTGCCCTCGTGGCCTGTATACAGTAGCCAGTACAAACATCACAGGGGATTTATCATTAACACTTGTTTCTCTGGATAATGTTATATATGAAGCACCATTACTTCAAACAAGTTATACTTGAAGCCCGCCCTCTGAGAAATACTGAAAATATTGTTATAAATTGAAGCAACACCTCCCCCTTTACCTTTTGGACGTGGCTCATGTTTATAACAGTAATCTTGGGGTGGAAGACTCGAAAATAATGTAATCATCAGGTTTTAGCCAGGTTTCTGTCAAACAGAGCACATCTAGGTTATGATCAGTGATCATAT
>NW_015540970.1:55448-55803 GCF_001515605.1 Sinocyclocheilus anshuiensis
CATGAGGCGGCTAGCAGACGGTCGGTTTAGCCAGTCTGTCTGCTTCCTGACCTGGGCCCCAGTTAGTCAAGTAAAAACTCTAAGACTATGTGCCATAGGCACCACCCCTGGAGGGATGGATGAAGACCATCTCTTTTCAACAGGTCAGGTCTGCCCCAAAAACTCATCCAATTGCCTATGAAACCTATGTTATTCTGCGGGCACCACTTAGACATCCAGCCATTGAGTGATGACAGTCTGTTATGTATCTCATCACCACGGTTAGCAGGGAGGGGACCGGAGCATATTACAGTGTCTGACATCGTACTTGCAAGTTCACACACCTCTTTAATGTTATTTTTAGTGATCTCTGACT
>NW_015540970.1:55840-61007 GCF_001515605.1 Sinocyclocheilus anshuiensis
ATGTTATTTTTAGTGATCTCCGACTGGCGAAGTCGAACATCATTAGCGCCGGCGTGAATAACAATCTTACTAAATTTACGTTTAGCATTAGCCAGCACTTTTAAATTTGCTAAGATGTCAGGTGCTCTGGCTCCCAGTAAACATTGGACTATGGTGGCTGGTGTCTCTATTTTCACGTTCCGTTCAATAGAATCGCCAATAACTAGAGCACTTTGATCAGGTTTCTCACTGAGTGGGGAGAACCTGTTTGATGTTTTGACCCGTGACTATGCCGCTTCACAGTCGCCCTGCTGTGGAGGCTCTGTAACCGGAACCGAACAATGTACAGGACTGCCTGAGCTAGTCGCATCCAAAGCCGTATCTAGAGCCCTCACATTCTTACTGTCCTCAATTAAAGTTTGGATGCGTATCTCTAATTCTGAAATCTTCCCTCATCGCTGACAGAGAGAGCTAAACTATACATGTGGCAAGAGGTGCAATCAACAATAACAGGAGAAGAAGACATTACTCACCGTGATTGATGAATGATTCTGATTTACCACTGTTGTTTGATGAACTCGTGAAAAAACGGAGCAAGAGAGAAAAGAAACAGAGCGAGAGAAAAAAAAGAAAACAGCAATAGGAATGGAAATGCAAATGACAAGCTAACCGGCTAATGAATGCTAACGCGATACACTCGCGGTTTTAGAATAAAAGCGAACAATCAAATTAATCAGATTAGTTTGATAGATAATATCAGAAATATGCTGGGAATTAAGTTATATTTTAACACTTTAAACAACAGAGAGTGATAGAGATTTTACAGAAAAACAAAGCTACACAGAGCTACAATCACAAACCAGCAGCACTGCAAACAGGAAGTCAACAGAAAAGCGAAGCTACACGGAGCTACATTCACAAACCACCTTGACGTGAAGAGAGAGTGAATGTGTGGATGTGAATGTGTGGACCTCAGGAGACCCGTGACTTTGTGACTTTGCTACAGCCTGGAACTGAACTGCTGGTTTCGTCTGGCCAGAGGAGAACTGGCCCCCCGACTGAGCCTGGTTTCTCCCAAGGTTTTTTCTCCATTCTGTCACCGATGGAGTTTTGGTTCCTTGCCACTGTCACCTCTGGCTTGCTTAGTTGGGGACACTTCATTTCCAGCGATATCGTTGACTTGATTGCACAGATACTATTTAAACTGAACTGAGCTGGATGATGACATCACTGAATTCAATGATGAACTGCCTTTAACTGAAAAATGAGTGTTTACTATTGTCACTTTGCATTATTGACACACTATTTTCCTAATTAATGCTGTACAGTTGCTTTGACACAATCTGTATTGTTAAAAGCGCTATATAAATAAAGGTGACTTGACGACCCGTCTCTTCCTCGGACCCTTCCTCGTACATTGTGGTGACCACATGTATGAATGGAGTGTATCAGGAAATTTTGTGCATACACTGTTACAAATAAGCTTCAGATAGAGATGTTTTTTTTTTGTCTAGATGGACAGACGGCACAGTCATTAAACACAGTGTTAAAAGAAATCAGAAATTTGAAAGCCTCCTCTTTTTACCTCGAGACACTTACACATGCTATCATGTCCCCACCTTTACATTCCTAGGATTAGTTTAATTCAGTATACTGCCTATCCATTTTATAATGCACACATACACACACACACACACACACACACACACACAAAGGGCTGTCTCGGCCTGACAATGCAGTCGGTCATTACACTGGAAAATGACACAGTCAGACCTCAGCTGACCAATATGTGTGTGCTCATCCCTTATACAGCCTCTCTCTTTCTGTCAATTGAGAACAATACCAACCTGTTACTGTTGTTGTGGCTTGTGTGCTGTTTTGATGTTGTCGTTGTGAAATGATATAACTAGTTACTCTGTAGGGTGTTCACACTTAATCTCTTTAAAAGAACCTCATCTCAAACATCTCAGTGACCCAAAATTTGAATGGAAAAGAACTGGATGTATTTGCATTCACATTGTACTTGGACTTAAGCAGGTTCAGTTCTATTTTCTCTCCACTAGTCTAGAGTTCATGTAGTCAGTGAGTTTAAAGGTGTGGTTGACTGTTTTTTTTCTTCTAGGCTTGACTGTGTTTATGGTGTGCAGTCTAACGTGTTAAAGGGATAGTTCACCCAAAAATGAAAATTAGCCAAATATTCACTCACCCTCAAGGCATCCTAAGCATGTCTGACATTCCTGATTTATATTAGACGCCTTTCGTTACGCATATGTCACTAGACCGCCTTGTTGTGAACGTGCCTGCTTGAGCGACCAGAAGCTGGACATTACAGTTTATAAAGTTTAAGAATCTATATTTTTCTTAAAATAATGCATCGCTTCAGAAGGCCTTAATTAATTAATTGTTAATAACACCCCGGAGTAGTTTTATGATGGATGGATACTTTTTTTTCAGATTCAGAAAAAGGGGCACCATTCCCTGCAATTATACAGATTGGAACAGACAGGACAATGTCAAATATAACTCAGAATGTGTTTGTCTGAAAGAGGAATGTCAGACATGCCTAGGATGCCCTGAGGGTGATTAAATCTTGGACTAATTTTCATTTTTGGGTGAACTATCCCTTTAATGCTTAGTTTAAAAAAACACATTTTCACATAATTTTATTCTACACCTCTCTGTCCCTTCTCCTATAAACTAGGGGTGTCTGCGATAGGCTAATATAATAATTGTTGTTTTAACGATGTGTGATTTGACATTATCGAGTATTTTGCAAAAAACTTTCAAAACACCCCTTCAGAGTGCATGCATACATTATGTGAAGTCTAGACTAATCCGAGTGCGCATTTAGAGTGCGTTCTTTCACTGCATGATTCAGTCTATTAAAATGCATTTACAATGATCACAAAATTCAAGATATGGGGACAGAACATTTATATATTTATATAATTTCATATAGTTAATCAATATCACACAAAGAGTTACCATGATTACAAATGTAGCTAAAATATATATGTTTTTTTACAGCAGTTCAATAAACAAGAAGTTAATTAAGAGACTTACGTTTTAGACACCATATTGTCTGTTTTTGCACTATTTCGACAACATAAATAATTCCAAACATATGACGGTGTTTCGTTCCTGAATGAATCAACCGTTTAAATGATTCGGTTCAATAGTAATGACTCACTTATTAACAGTGACTTGCTGACCTGCTGACGGTTTTAATTTCACATTTAAAGTTTCTTTTTATTATTTAAATTATTTAAAATAACAGTATTCTACGTTTTATGTTTAATGTATAAAAACATTATTTATGCATTTGTAATTGCAGATTAAATACATTCATGTTCTGCACTAAACAGTAGTGTGCAGCTTCTGTGTTTCCTCTGCATTGCAAAGATGAATTTTATTGATACTGCCGGTTTCATTTGCTTGGTAACAGCCCAACCCAGCCGGCATTTCAACATTGATTCACCGGTGAATCAACGTTGGGTACCATGGTTGAATCAACGTTGTATTATGTTTCGATTTTGTAAATTGAATCAACGTTGATATTGTGTCGTTGTTTCACTGTTGAAATTGTGATGTTGTTTCACCGTCTTATCTTCAGCATGTCTTATTATTCTTATTTTACTGATTAAATGTAAGAATTTGACTCAAACGATAATGCACACTTTTAGAAAAATGGCTTTATAAAGGTAAAAATGGCCCATAAAAGGTAAAAAGAAATTTTAACTTATTGGGAAAGATTAATTTCTATCAGTGTGAACTGACCACCACACAGAATTGTCACGCCCCCGGGCTGATCTGTCTGTTCTTCCCTTTTTTCGGTTGTGGGTTCTTGTGTTTACACTTACCATGTGCTTCTGTGTCATCGTGGTGTCTGTCCCTGCCCTCTTGTTATTCCATTAATTATCTTCTTGGCCACGCCATCACCTGCTCAGCATTATGTTAATCACTCCTTCCCTATTTAGTCTCCTCGTGTGTGCTGTCTTGTGTCAGATCGTTGTTTTGTACTCCGTGCAATCTTAGCTCCGACCCCATCTTGTCTCGATCTTTTTCTGTGCAGATATCTTGCCAGTTTTGTTTTCATCTTTTAGTTTTTGTTTGTCCCCCTCCTTCCTGCTTCCAGGCAGCGTTAACCTCCTCCAGCTCTACCCACGCTTGCGATCTCCGATCGCTGTTTCCGCTGTCTCAGCACTTCCTCGCCTCTCCGCCAGTGTGCCCACAGCTCCCCGCCTCAACAGCGTCCCCGCCTCCCTGTCAGTTTGTATCGGTCTTGCTTGGGTGGATTTTCCCATTGGAGTTCGTCGTCCAGGAGGCACTATTGGACCTGTTCCTGGCTGCCCTGTGCCTGGATTGTTTTTTGTTGTTTATTTTTTCCCTTTTTTGAACTTCAAGACTGTTCAATAAATTGACTTTTGGCACCTGCAAACTGAGTCCACGTCTCGAAGTGACAGAACGATCTGACCAGTTATGGACTCAGCAGGCGCAGATCCCCTCAGATCAGCAGTTACCCAGCAGGGCATTCTCTTGGGCCAGCATGCCTCCCAGCTAACCTCCACGTCCCGGGAGGTCGAGTTCCTAAACGCTCAGTTGTCTGATCTGTCTGCCCAGCTCCATGAACTTCGCAGGGAGGACACAGCTGGTTTTTTCTCTCTCCGCCATGACCCTGAGCCTCATGCTAACAACCCACCTCCCTATGATGGGAACCCCAACTCCTGCAGAGCCTTCCTGTCTCAGTGCTCCCTGGTCTTTGCTCTACAGCCTCGCCGGTACGCCCAGGAGGAGACCAAGGTGGCTTATGTTTTAACCCTCCTAACCGGCAGGGCCCGTGACTGGGGAACGTCAGTGTGGGAGGCCCGGGCTCCCTTTTGTGCTTCTTTTGAGGACTTTCGGCAGGAGATGGTCAAGTTATTTGATCGTTCCGCTCGGGGTGATGAGGCGGCAGCCCAGCTGGCACACCTACGTCAAGGGGGCCGTTCAGTGACTGAGTTCGCCATCGAGTTCAAGACCTTAGCAGCGGCCTGTGACTGGAATGAGGGGTCTTGTAGAGCTGTGTTCCGTGCTGGACTGGATGAGGAGATCCAAGATGAAATTGCTACCCATGAACTTCCGCACGGCTTTGATGATCTTGTCAACTTGGCCCTCCGTGTGGAGAGTCGCCTTCGCCTTCGTCTCCAAC
>NW_015540970.1:61384-63539 GCF_001515605.1 Sinocyclocheilus anshuiensis
AGTGACAGAACGATCTGACCAGTTATGGACTCAGCAGGCGCAGATCCCCTCAGATCAGCAGTTACCCAGCAGGGCATTCTCTTGGGCCAGCATGCCTCCCAGCTAACCTCCACGTCCCGGGAGGTCGAGTTCCTAAACGCTCAGTTGTCTGATGTGTCTGCCCAGCTCCATGAACTTAGCAGGGAGGACACAGCTGGTTTTTTCTCTCTCCGCCATGACCCTGAGCCTCATGCTAACAACCCACCTCCCTATGATGGGAACCCCAACTCCTGCAGAGCCTTCCTGTCTCAGTGCTCCCTGGTCTTTGCTCTACAGCCTCGCCGGTACGCCCAGGAGGAGACCAAGGTGGCTTATGTTTTAACCCTCCTAACCGGCAGGGCCCGTGACTGGGGAACATCAGTGTGGAAGGCCCGGGCTCCCTTTTGTGCTTTTTTTGAGGACTTTCGGCAGGAGATGGTCAAGTTATTTGATCGTTCTGCTCGGGGTGATGAGGCGGCAGCCCAGCTGGCACGCCTACGTCAAGGGGGCCGTTCAGTGACTGAGTTCGCCATCGAGTTCAAGACCTTAGCAGCGGCCTGTGACTGGAATGAGGGGTCTTGTAGAGCTGTGTTCCGTGCTGGACTGGATGAGGAGATCCAAGATGAAATTGCTACCCATGAACTTCCGCACGGCTTTGATGATCTTGTCAACTTGGCCCTCCGTGTGGAGAGTCGCCTTCGCCTTCGTCGCCAACGTTCGACTGCTCGCACCTCTTGGAGGATGGGGGAAATGACCGGCGACTCCAGCTCTGTCTTGCCTCCGCCTTCTCCTGCTGACCCTGAACCTATGCAGGTGGGACGCCTGCGTCTCACTTCTCAGCAGAAACAAGAGAGACTCACCCGGGGCTTATGCTTCTACAGTGGGGAGGCCGGACACTTTGTCAGCAAATGCCCGCTAAAAGTCAGGGCCCATCAGTAGCCAGGGGGATCCTGGTGGGCGCATCTCCCCTTAATTTCCCCCCCTCTTCCCGCACCCTTCTTCCTGTGAGCGTTCAGTTTGGAGGTTCCAGTCACTCCTGTTCAGCCCTGGTGGATTCGGGGGCTGGTGGTAATTTCATGGACACAGGTCTGGCTGAGCAGTGGGGAATTCCTGCCATCCCCCTCTCTATTCCTATCTCTGTTCGGTCTCTTGATGATTCTTCTATCACCGCTATCACACACCTCACCCCCCCAGTACGTCTTATTGTCTCTGGCAATCACCATGAGATAACCGAGCTGTACCTTCTGGATTCCCTGAGTGCCCCAGTGGTTCTGGGTCACCCGTGGTGGGTGCAGCATGGTCCTCATGTGGATTGGGCCAGAAATTCAGTTTTGTCTTGGAAACAGTCTTATCTTAATTCTTGTTTGGGTTCTTCCTCTTTTCCTGGCGCTGTGTTTCCTGTTGTGCAGGTGGAGGAAGCTGATCTGTCCGGGGTTCCGGGGGAGTACCGTGGTCTGCGGCAGGTTTTCAGCAGGTCCCGGGCCGTGTCCCTGCCTCCTCACCGGCCGTGCAGTAAAGCTCAAGTTACCTCCCACACTTGGTCAGGTACACCCAGTCTTTCATGTTTCTCAGATCAAGCCTGTGTTTCATTCTCGCCTTTACTCATCTGCTTCTGCCCCTACCCCTCCCCCTCCCCGTCTGTGTTATTTCATTAATTATCTTCTTGGCCACGCCAACACCTGCTCAGCATTATGTTAACCTCCTCCAGCTCTACCCACACTCGCGATCTCCGATCGCTGTCTCAGCTCTTCCTCGCCTCTCCGCCAGTGTGCCCCCAGCTCCCCGCCTCAACAGCGCCCCCGCCTCCCTGTCAGTTTGTATCGGTCTTGCTTGGGTGGATTTTCCCGTTGGAGTTCGTCGTCCAGGAGGCACTATTGGACCTGTTCCTGGCTGCCCTGTGCCTGGATTGTTTTTTGTTGTTTATTTTTTCCCTTTTTTGAACTTCAAGACTGTTCAATAAATTGACTTTTGGCACATGCAAACTGAGTCCACGTCTCGCAGTGACAAGAATATGAAGAATATCAAAAACTTCAGGAGTCAGCTGTCCATGGTAGTCCTTTTCCCAGGAAAATGAAGTGTACAGCTGATGGACACTTCGCACCCTACCATATCCCAGAATCACTTGCGCGCAGATGAC
>NW_015540970.1:63897-66290 GCF_001515605.1 Sinocyclocheilus anshuiensis
TTAAGATTGCAAACCTGTCTTTATATTTTTCATAAGTGTATCCATTTTCTCTTGTTTTAGTACTATTCTTGAGAAAAAGAGCCTGCTGGGGAAAGACTTAAAAAATACAAACTAAGCAAGTTAATAGACACATTTTTGCTGAAATTCATTGTGCTGTTGATAACAGGCATGGTTTATTTGCTCTGCCTTAGGATTGCAAGTGTCCTGGGACAGGTGAGGGAGTGAGTGGAAGCTGGTGGAGCTACTCAGGGAGGACATCAAACTCCAGAGACAGACAGAGAAGAGAAGAGCACAGGAGAGAGAGACAGAGGAGAGAAGAGCACAGGAGAGCAGGGAGAGAATGGAGAGACAATAAATTATTTATTAACCCTTCTCTCAAGAAGAGAAAACAGAAAAAATGGGTACATTACAATTTTTCAATCTTTTTTTAAATGTTGCATTGTCAATGAAACAACCTAATTGCTGTAGTTTATTTTTGTGATGTAAGTTCAAAATGAAATGAACAAGTTGTATGCATTATTCATTTTTGTAGTGTAATTTATTTGTAAATGAGCCTGAGTACTTTCTGTAAATGTTGTATTTTTGTTTTGCATATTCACATGTGTAAATAAAAGAGAAGTTATTATGTACATTGTTATTTTTTTAATGCAGCTTATAATTTTTTCACAAAACATTCTTCTATACTTTTTTTTTTAGGGAAATAATGAGGAGAATAACAACGTGCAGTAAACGGTAAAATTGTTTGCACTACAAACCAGTGTGTTCATAATTAAGATAATACATTAAAATAATATAAGACACACCAACTTTCAATATCAAGCAGCAAAACGAACTGTTTTGTTCAGCTAAAAATAGCTGGACTGAGTGGACGCAGATGAGACTGGAAACCAGACCCATAGAATTTACAAATGACCGCGCCCATTTTTACGACAAGAAAAAGGTGGATACATTATTCATTTTTGTAGTGTAATTTATTTGTAAATGAGCATGAGTACTTTCTGTAAATTTTTTTTTTTTTTTTTGCATATTCACATGTGTAAATAAAAGAGAAGTAATTATGTATATTGTTATTTTTAATGCAGCTTATAATTTTTTCACAAAACATTCTTCTATACGTTTATTTTCATTTTTTTGTCCGGCAAATCATTTTTTTTACACATTTAAACAAATTGTCTATACATTACTGAAAGTACTTTTTAAAACTATTTATAACATACAACATACTATTTACAACAGAGCTTAGGTTTAACATCAGAAAAACAACATCAGTTTTGAGCCCAGCCCTGCCTCCATGTGTTCTGGGGTCTTCGGGAGGTGAATCTCTTGGTGAATGGCCAGCACCTCAGCGACTCGGAGGACAATGCGGTGACAGTGGAACGAGGCATGCCAAACACTCTGGAGACCACTCTGTATGATGTACCACTGGCCAGACAGAAGAGAAACACCAGGGTCTGGATTGTGGCACCCCATCACTGTTGGCGTTCACTTCTCAGAAGATCCAGTAGCACTGTCAGGGCCTCCCTGCTCAGCCGATAACTGTTTAAAAACCTGTCCAGCACTGGCACATTCAGCTTTATCCTGCAGTACAGGGGTCTGGTCTGATTTCGGGAAAGAAGGAAAAGAGAAACTGTTTAGAGCTATGACAACATAATTAGTAGAAGAAATATTGAGGTACTTTAGTAAACTACTTTTAGTAACTACTAATACCACATTTGGGAAAAACTACTAGTCATATTTATAAACTTAGTTAAAGGGATAGTTCACCCAAAAATGAAAATTCCAAACCTGGAACAACTTGAGGTTGAGTAAATGATTACAGAACTTTTTTTTTGGGTGCACTATCCTTTAAGTTAAAGTATTATCTTGCATACTCTAATATACTTAAGGTATTGAGAGTAAAAGTAAAGGTATACAGTATTGTTCTGAAAAATAATTTGTCAGGATGGTTTTGCATTAATATTACTGCTGCACTGATGTGTATGTTGCATTTTACTTCTGAATATGTTCAAGGTTATTAAATTTAAAGTTGCCTACTAAATATACTGTTGGGTAGTTTAATCTACAACAATGTATCATGTTGTAAAAGACCATATTTTTGTAGTGTTGCTGTCCTGTGAGGGAAAAAAAGAGAAAACTTAGTACTTCATATTTGTAAGAGTACTTAACGAATGTACTTCCTTACAGTCCATCTGATTATTTTGAAAATGAAAGTATCAACATTTTGTCAGAATATTAACACATTTTTGCTTATTATATCAAAGGCTGCATCTGAAGGACTCGGACCGGTCAAACAGAGCACTGTTCAGCTGTGACAGCTGCCGCTGAACATTGAGCTGTACAATGCTCTATTTTTTTTTCAATTTTATTTTTATGCTTAACTGCCTAAAAAATCC
>NW_015540970.1:66442-67312 GCF_001515605.1 Sinocyclocheilus anshuiensis
GACAATAAACTATATAAAATCGCACCTTTGTAAGATATCAGTCAGCATTTGAACTGCTATGTGTGTGTGTGTGTGTGTGTATTTTATAGTTTTTCATATATATCATTACGTTATTCAAGTAAGCTCCAAGCCAATTCCTGCATTTAAAGTTGTAATCCGACAGTGGACATTTAGCAAACCAGTGTAACTTACCTGGCCTCGGTCTTGGCTAAGCCTGAGGTACATCACCGTCTGACAAACAAAAATGAGCAATTCTGGCTCCACCTATCCTGGCAGGATTGTCCTCTTGTCAGCTCTCCTCTCACACTGTTGCTATGCGACAGAGCGCTAATCGGGAACCTCTGGTGTCACAATTAGGAAATCCTGTGAAGGCGGAGCGTCCTTCATGCACTTCGGAGGCCTGGGCTGCGTTTCAGTCCAATTTTTTATGCCCTTCACTTGCAAACTTCCCTCCGTCTCGTTTACTCGGATGTACGTCATTGATTACGTTACATGAGTGCCCACTTCTGGCGGAACCCTTGGAATGGTCTGAACTGGAACGTCCTAAGCCCTTGATCACTTAGAATCAGCTATGGGGTTGGTTTATTGTTTATATTTTTTCCCTTATGAATTTGTTTGGTGCAGCATTCTATATGTATATAGGTATGTTTGGGCTGTTATAAATGTTAAAAAAATAATTTATATATTATAGAGTTGTTTGGGGTGGGGATAAATTAAACTCGATTTGCGATGACGTCACGATCGTGTTGCATTGTGGTCTATGGAGCGGCCTGTAGTGTGCATATGAAGCAGACTCGCTCCCTCGGTCAAAATCGAGGGGTTGAGGGCCTGTCCATATAAACTTCCCTCGTCCACTTCACGAAGTGGAAC